>NC_039276.1:21171554-21471554 GCF_003368295.1 Carassius auratus
ATTTAGAAACACACAGATTAAGTGTGAGAGCTTCCAATCTGCTCGAAACAGACAGTGACATAAGCCATGACTGACCAGGATTCATCCGGTCAATTACCTCAACAAGAACACTGTGACTGCTATTAAACAACCACAAACAAAGACAAGTTACACACTCACAGAGAGAAGGTGGCCAAAAGCACAAAAGTTAGGAAGCCAGAAAGAGAGAGTTTTCTAGCTAAGGATATTGAATGGAAACCTCAATTTGTAGAATAACCACAGCCTGAGGGTCTGAGAAAGAAAGAGAACCAAACCAAATCCATTGCTTTAGGGGCTGAATGAACTCCCCCGGTCTGGCACTAGCTGGTTTCCTTGACGAAACCTCCAGCTCTCTGAATAGTCTGTGTGAGTGTGTGTTAATTGAAAGGGTTTGTCTAGTGCAAGTGAAGCATTAGATCTGACCTACATTTATATGTCCCCATAAAACCAAGCCTAGCAGACGGCCAGAACTCAACACACAGCACACTTCAGGTAGCTGCATACGGATCTAATACATTCCTCTCATTCTTCAGACACACAGAGGCAAAGGATCGTAGATTCCAACTTCATGACATAATTTCTGTGCCATATTCAAATCAGCATTAAGCTAAAAAGTAAGGAATGTTTGGAAACAGCTGTTCTAGACAATGGCACATGATGAAGGAGTTTGATGACGTCTTGACAATGGCGGTATTAAATACACTCTAAAAAATGCTAGGTAAAATACAATGAAATGTGGATTAACCCAGCGATTTGGTTGTTTTGACCCAGTGGCTGGGTTAAACATTTAACCCAGCTGTTGGTTGAAAACAACCCAGTTGCTGGGTTCATTCCTATTCCACCCATCATGCTTTTTAGAGTGTTTAATAATATTAAATAACAAACTATTTTGTATCTGACATGTAGTTATTTGATTCTCTGGAAAGGAGTGGTGGAAGTCAGGGATAAGCTAACTTTCCGATGACAGAAGTGGGACAACCCATCTAGAGATTTCAAGGACATTTCATTTGCAGTTGCTCTATCATCCAAGCTGAAGTTGCAATAGGTTACTGAACATCTCTGAACAAAAAACCCAGAGAGACACACCTGAGTTTCAAACAAAAAGAACCATAGGACATTGTATCATGGTGTTACCATATTCTCTGAAGCACCAGTTAATAATAATACAGCACATTAAATACAATAATTACATTTTAATACCATGGTATATACCAAAGTATACGGCTATTACCATCAGACACCATCAACCATGGAACTGTATGAAACATCATTTATAAACTGATGACAGACCAGTGTAAAAAACAGAATGGTGGCTAGCTACAAGTAAATAGAATAGAATAGAATAGAATAGAATAGAATAGAATAGAACTGCAGTATAATGTAAGAAGGCAAAGTAAACCTCTTTAAATGTCAAAAAGTGATCTGTGTAATTTTGAATGTAAATATATAAAACAACTACTACCAAGTGAAAAGAATAGAATAGCATTAAAAAGTAAAATGGCAAAGTAAACATATATTTATGTCTTATAAAACAGATTAATATTTCTTTGAATGTAAATAAATGGAATGGAATGGAATAGAATGGAATAGAATTGCAGTCAAATGTAAAATGGCAAAGTAAACATGTCCTTAGATGTCTACAAAAGCGATTTATTTAGTTTGCCTGAAAATAAATAAACGAGCAACTACGCTACCAAGTACAGAATAGAAAAGAGTAGAACTGCAGTAAACGTAATATGGCAAAGTATCCTCTTTATATGTCTAAAAGGGATACTTTTGTATTTAAATAAATAAAACAACTTCTACAAAGTTAATAGAATAGAATAGAATAGAATAGAATAGAATAGAATAGAATAGAATAGAATAGAATAGAATAGAATAGAAGTGCAACAAAGAAAGAAGTCAAAAGAAAGTTGTTTTGTCATTAGTACAGACCAGGACGAGCGCAAATCTGTCCTCCAGCTCGGCCGGCTCGGGCATGGGCAGTTTGAGGGGCATGTGGTGTCCTCTGGGGTCAGTGTGCTGGTTAATGCTCCCTGCGTTCCCCATCTCTTCTTCAATATGTCAATCACACTCTTATTCTACGGGTTTGTCCTGTATGTGTCCGGTATCCGTTATCACTGTCTGCCCGACTTTATCTGAGCTTGAACACTTCATGGAGGTCAGCAGCAGCAGCTGCATTATAACTTCACACAGGCACAAAGAGCGCAAATATCGTGTCCTATTCGCATATTACCCAATGTCCGCACCACTCCCAGTGAGCTCTTCTGTTCTCCATGATTCAGACTCTGAAACGCACTTCAGCAGACAACTACAGGCGCTGGCTCTTCAGCTCCGCCCCTCAAGCGTGTTTACCAATCCTACTAAAGCGAAGGCAATGCTCATGAATAATTCATGAGAGCCGCTTGGTAGGCGTGGCTACATTATCATAAAATCAGTGCCAAGAGTCCTTTGAATTATTGATTTATAGTCTATTTACAACATACGCAAATAAAATACAGTTCAATAGTTCTCTTTTTCACTGAACAACAACACTAGGCAACAGAAAAGATAAAGAAAAGAAAATAAAAAAAAGAAAAGAAAAGAAAAGAAAAGAAAAGAAAAGAAAAGAAAAGAAAAGAAACACGTGAGGGAAATAAAATTTGCATAAACAAGACAGAATGTAAAATACTGTACAAAAATAATTAAAACGCATATAGGCTATATTTAATAATTGTGACTTTTCATAGTTGTTTATATCTCACAGTTGCTCCTTAATGTAAAAAAATATCCGATGTTGATGCATCTCCAGAGGAGAGAGTATACAGTATATTTTTTTAAACATATATTTGTTAAAAGTTAATTTTTAACAAAAATTAGCACTTTTTGATGTCTAGCATAATTTGCTAGCTGGCTTACGTATGTATTTACAACCACCCATTTGAGTCATGTGATGGCACAGTGTGTGATACTGTATGGTTAAATGCTGGGAAAGCGCAGTCACGTTGATGCAGTAATATCTTCTGTACTTTCAGACACGAGCCTCCTAATATGAGGTCGGAGAGACCAGACTTCATACAAAAGAGAAAAGAGACACAGGCAGCCCACAGCTGCTGAAACCGAAGACGCTGAGAGAGACCCTCGGAGGCCCAAATGCACTACAAGGACTTATAAAATGCCAAAAATAAAGGAGAAGAATACAATCTCTGTTGCTGGACAGATGTTTCTAAATTTGTCTGCGAGCCAGATGAAGGAAGCAATGTTCTTAAACTCCACACACTCCATACAGGGACACAACACAGAGACCACATTGTGTGGGACGATGGCACTCGTTTTAAACCATGTTTGCTGTGACCCAGACCAGGATTGAACTCATTTCACAGTCAACTCAACAATGGGAGCTGGAATGATGTGCTGATTAGACGTGATATCAGTACTGGCTTAAATGATGATTCTCCAGTTAGGAAACATAAATCCTCTTATATTTTAACATAGAGTAGATAATTAATGTTTTGTCTAACTGTTGCAGAATAGCAGAAATGTGTTATGCCAAAAATATCTCGAGACAACAGATGGGAAAAGTTGAATAAGACATTGAATGTAAAGTTGTGACACTAAAGCGCCATCTGGTGAAGAGTGTACTCATAGTAGCCTCAGTGGATAGGCTTGTTTTAAATAAGTATGCTCCTGACTATATTTCAGGATGTCTCCAATACTACCCAAAAACTATCTCTAACAAAATGTTAATATTTTCATAAAAAAAAAGGTCACACTTTATTTAAGGTATTTATTTATTTATTTTCACTATTAACTAACCATTAACTATGACTTTTGCCTCGATTAACTTCTAATTTGCTGCTTATTAATAGTTTATAAGGTAGTTGTTAAGTTTAGGGTATTGGTTAGGATTATGGATGTCATGCATTATATGCATTATATGCACTTTATAAGCACTAATAAACAGCCAATATGTTAACAATAAACATGCTAATAAGCAACTAGTTATTAGTGTAAATTGGACCCTATACTAAAGTGTTACCAAAAAAAAAAGAAGAAAGAAAATAGCATTTTTTATATATTTATTTTTTCTTCTAAAATGAATGAATGACTAAATACATAAATAAATATAGTATAAATAATACTAATAAGCAACAATATCAACTTAACATGTCAGTGTCTATTTCTTTCTAATAGAAAGATGCCATTTAATTATTATTATTATTATTATTATTATTATTATTATTATTATTATTATTATTATTATTATTTTTAATACTTTAATATTTTTATTAGTTTTATAAAAGCAGTGCGGATTCACTGGATTATGACTGTCAGAAATATTTAACAACTTCCAATGACTCAACAACTTCAATTACTTTTCTTTTTTTTTAAGTGAACACAATTTACAAATTGTAGGTGATCAAAATTTATTTTTTTAAAGTGAATAACTACATTTGTAGTGTTCTCAATAATGCAATCTGCACTTTTTTCAGTGTATATGTATATCTAAAAACATTTCAAGAAATATAATCTACGGACATTCATGATAAAATAAACATACATTTAACACGTCTCCAAATATCTGTAGAGTGCTGCTACTTATGAAAGACGGTGAAAGGAGGAAAATGTCTCCAAATAAAAACACACAACCTTACATGAGTTTACAGAGCTTAAATAAAGCTGTGCTAACAGACAGGAAGTTCACACGGTCACATATGAGTTTAGTTTAGAGTCAAACATGACAATGAAGAGCAAGCAACCAATGGAATGTGAGCAATATTGATGTCTTGTGATAAACAAATCTGATATCTGACTTTGGCGGTTGCATAAATACATAAAAGTGCAATCAAGCATCATCCTCATCATAAGAAAGACAGTGAGAAAAAAGGCACCAAGTGAAAAAGAGAAACGTGACAAAAGCAGTTGTCTTCTACTCTTCCTCCTCCTCTTCCTCTCCTGCTCCCATCACCTCCACGATGAGTTCGGCGGTGCAGGTGGCCTCCCCGACACTGTTCATGGCCTTGCAGGTGTACTTTGCATCATCATCACCGCTGACCTCAGAAATAACAAGACTGCAATTTCCATCTTCGTCATAATCGATCTGAAAATGGCGCGTCTCTTTTATCGGCTGGTCGTCCTTAAACCACACCACCTCTGGGTCAGGATAACCTGGGAGTGCATGATTACAAAACATGCATATTAAATCAACTATATAAAACATGAAGCAGCACAATTGTTTTCAGAATTGATGATAATCAGAAATGTTTCTTGCGCAGCGAATCAGTATACTAGAATGATTTCTGGAGGATCATGTGACACTGACACATTTATTCACATTCAGTCCATGCATCATATTTTATCAATAGAATGCTTCAGCAGTGCACAGTCGTGTAATTGTACCTTCAATTTTGCAGTCGAATCGAGCAGCACTGCCTTCCACCACCTCAACGTCTTTAATAACAGAGCTGAACGTGGCTTTCATTCGAGTTTTCTCCTCCAGTTCAGCAGCAAACTCTTTATCCTCTGCTACCAAAGACATTCAGGCAGATTTTGAACATAACTTTACTTTATCATGCACAACTCATTTATATTTCAACACTCAGTAATACACTTTTAAACCTGGAGAAGTGTGCAGAAAATCACTTTTAATGCAATACATATAGTGTGATAACTCTTTATAGACAGTCTAATTTCTGAAGGTTTTAAAAAGGCAGTTTTCTAATATTTCTAATTATGCATTTTGTAATGATTAAGCTGTAAAGATGTAATGCAATTTTGAAATGAAATGCATTTCGGTAACACTTTCTATGAAGCCTGTATTCATAATACATTATTAGTGTATTCTTAAGGCATTATAATGAATGCATAATTTTAAGATTGTTGTGCATTACAATTGCACATTTTCAGTAACCACAATTCTTTATCACAAACAAGGATTAACATTTCACTAGCCAATGCAGTATTAGTCTTTTTTTTTTAAAGGAACGTTGTGCACCTTCAGTGGGGGAGCTCTTTTTGGCATGAACACCCGCCAACAATGCCATGTTAGACAGTCGACCGATGGCTCGTACCGCGTGTCCTGTTTTCTGGAGAGCAGTGTGCAAAACCATCAGTTATGACTTTATTCACCAGCAAAGATACGAAACACGCTGCAAGAAGCTCGT
The DNA here is from genome assembly GCF_003368295.1 of Carassius auratus. Taxonomy (NCBI): domain Eukaryota; kingdom Metazoa; phylum Chordata; class Actinopteri; order Cypriniformes; family Cyprinidae; genus Carassius; species Carassius auratus. Next base: position 21,177,716 of record NC_039276.1, read on the forward strand.
TTTAATCAGACTAACAATAATACAACGAGGTTAACAACATTAAAGATCCCGACCTGCCACTTCCTTCTCAGAATGTATTTCTTCATCCTCTCTTTGGAGAGCTTCTTGGCCTCCATGTTGGTGGTGTCCTGTTTGAGCCAGGTGTGCTGGAAACACTGATCACAGCTCAGACGGGCCCTGCAGACAAAAAACAGAAAACACAGACACTGAAACTGTGCGTCACGCTCATTACACACACCGCTGAGAGAAAGAGCGCTGAGAAAAATACACTGATGAAGCTGTAAAAGAAAATGTATGATCTCTGACAAACTACTGAACCTTGCTGCTGCAGCTCTGATGTACCGATGCATGACGCAAGATGGAGGAAATCAATAAAACCAGATGTTCAGAATGACTCGAGGACAAGGGAACTGTTAGCATTTCAACTAGTTTCTGAATCAAGACTTCTGCAGAGATGTGCACTCACTTCATGTCTTTCTTCAGCAGGCTACTGATAAAGTCTTTGGCCTCATCTGAGATCTCATCGAATGCCTCGTCTTCAAAGTCCCACGTGGCTGAGGTCACGTTAGACAGCGTCTCGTTATCATTGTCCCCCATGAAGGGAGACAAACCACTGACGCTAAAGTGAAAAAAATAAAGAAAAATAGAAGAAAAGAAAGTATATAAAATCAGTGCACTTCTAGAAAATATAATAATGAAACAAAAGGTCATTTAAATGTACGTTTTAAGTCTTTGTTTCACGTAAGTACACTTTTAAAGCATCCACATCATAATGATGTCTTAAAAAGTAGATTTTGAATCATTATGTTAATAGTCTGCTGTTGTGCTTTAAACAAGTACACTTATTTTAGTGTTGATTAACTAACTAAGCACATCTAGGCCCAGTTTCACAGACAAGACAGGATTAGCCCATAGTTCAATTAGGACATTTAAGTCATTTTTATTTTTATTAACATGCCTTAGAAAAACCATCACTGACATGCATCTTGAGACAAAACAAAGGACTGATATATTCAGTCAGTGCAAGTTTCTTTCAGTTGAAACAGCTCAGTCTTACATTTTAGTAGGAAACAAGACTAAAGTACTTAATTATAATTCACACTTCAGTATGTTATTTTAAAGCATATTATTTTCGGAATTCAAGGGAACGCGTTGGATGAATTACAGGGCTGCCATATATATTTATTTATTAAATTGTTGGACTAATTTAATTATACTTCCAGTTACCAGTAAGAGTGCAGTAATCTCTGCATATTCATATTTATTCCTCACAGTTCTGCAGATTTTACCCCAAGATCAACACAGAACATGGGACAAAATTGAGTCGCACTGACAATGGGATGAAGTCTGCAGATTCCCAGAGGGTCTGGGTATGATCCACTGCTCATCAAGGTCATTTCTCTTCATAATGGTTGTGTACTCACAGGATGTAGCAGATCACTCCTATACTCCACATGTCTGTGGTGTAACTGATGGCCTCATAATTAATCACCTCTGGAGCCACAAACTCTGGGGTCCCAAACAGGACTTTCAGAGAGCCGGCGTTCTCTACAGCCATAGGAAAAACACAAAACAATTCATATTTGTATTTGTTTCAGCTTCAACATTGTATATAGATAAATTAATACATATAAAATGCTAAATCCCCATTCTACTGACCCAGTCTTCGTGCCAGTCCAAAGTCAATGAGTTTGATTTTGCTGCCGGTCTTATTGACACACATGATGTTCTCAGGTTTGAGATCCAAGTGGACGATGCCTTTCTTATGGATGAAACTGACTCCATCCACAATCTGAAGCATGTATTTGATCACCTCTCTCTCCGTCAGCTCAAAGTCCTCGTCTATGATCCTCTCAAACAGCTCTCCTCCAGAGATCCTGAAGAACACCAGCGTTCAGAAACAGTCACATACTGTACTGTACGTACTGCAGTGAAATACTGACAACCTCATGCAGGAACATGATAAACCTCGATAAAACTCAATTTATAACTCTATTTAGCAATTCTCTGGGATTCTGGCCTTCAGTTCATCCAAGGAAGTTCAGAAATCGAAGTGGCATGATGTGCTTGAAGTGACTTTGCCAGAATTTTTTTATTTTATTTAATTTTTTTGAGCATGAGGATGGTTTAGTCTAGTAGAGTATGATCTACAGGCTTTATATATACATTTTGAAGGCAAAGAACTTGAAAACAGTCCAAATTCTGATTTACTAATCTGACAGCTGCTATTGGAAGATTATAAAACAATGTTACACTTACATATCCAGGACCATTACAATGTCCGTCTTTCCCTCGAAAGCGTCGACACACTGCACAAGCTTTGGGTGATGCAGGTCATTCATGATCGCAATTTCCTGTCTGACATTTTCTTTTTCTTTGGCAGAATACGCTTTTATGAATTTGCCAGCCCACGCCTTTTTAGTGGACTTTTCTATCAGTTTAAAAACAGTCCCGAATTTCCCTCTGAAAAAAAAAGAAAGAAAACTTTCAGATCCTGACTTTCTTTTATTATGTTTATTAAACTTACAATTGTTTTTTTCCTTAGCCTATATTAGACAGAGTATAGAACAAGAGAAAAGTAGAGGGATGCCAGCTGAAGGTAATATCAAATAATTTATGCCGTTTTATTGATCTGCAGTTATACTCACGAGCCCAGTCTGTCTTCCACATCATACAGGTCCTTCACCTTCACGTCTGTCCTGATCGTCACGTTTCTGTAATCCGGTTCCTTCTCCGATTCTGGGGTGAAACGAGAGGAAATGGATCCCTATCGTTCTAGACTGTCTAGAATCACTCACATTGCAATATTTAACTTTTTTTTGTTTCTTGAAAATCACAGTGCATAAGTTTTGAAAAAAAACTTCCTTTATTAATTCAGAATGTAATATCACATTCTAACAGCACAAAACTGAGAAGCATGTGTAGTTTACAACCTCTCTGTGTCTGATTACTAGTACCAGAGAATCACCGTTTCAAATACACAACAACATGAAGATGAAAAGATGCCCTTTATTTATTGTGTGTATATATATATATATATATATATATATATATATATATATATATATATATATATATATATATATATATATATATATATATTTTTTTTTTTTTTTTTTAAAGCTAAGATTGTTAATGTTTTTTATTATTATTATTATAACATTTGTTAGTTATTTTATTCAAAAATTCTAATGATTTGAAAGATGCCTTTGTTTGAACAATTTAAGACTTTATACATTTCTTGTTAATAATTGTTAAAATTATACAAATAGCATAAGATAGATTTTTATTTTATTATTTATTTATTTATTTATTTATTTATTTATTCATTCATTCATTCATTCATTTATTTATTTGCTTTCACACTGTATGACATATTTACAGTATTTTTTGTCAATTACCCACATATTTTCTATATGACATGTTTGGTTATATGTACAACCTCACAATTTCCTCTAAATGAATGAAAAAATAAATTAATAAATAAATAAATAATAATAATAATAATAATAATAATAATAATAATAATAATAATAATAATAATAATAATAATAATAATAATAATTATTATTATTATTATTATTATTATTATTTATATATATATATATATATATATATATATATATATATATATATATATATATATATATATATATATATATATATATATAATGAGCACAGAAACAAACCTGACACCTACCATCATCTGATGGCTCAGCTCCATCTTCCTTATTTTCTGTGAAAGCAACATAATGTTATTACAGCATTTTTTTATATAGATATATCGATTTGATTCAATATTTATTTTATTTTATTTAATAACCAAAACAACATAGCAATCTCTTGTCTGTGACTGTAAGACTGTATAAGACTCTTGAGATCCAGTAGGTGGCGCTCACCCTCCTCGGCCCCCAGCCCCACCTGCACGGGCTCAGACTCAGCGCTGGGCTCTCCCACACCATAAATATTGACAGCCCTCACTCGAAACTTGTACAGTCTGTCTGGAAGCAGGTTCTGCACATTATAGGAGGTGCTATTACAGGACGCCAGATCTGTCCACTTCTTGTCCACAGAGCTCCACATCTCCAGGTTGTAGGACTGGACGGCACTGCCCCCGTCGTATGTCGGCCCGTACCAGGACAGTGTGAGACTGGACTTACGGATGTCTGAGGCTGCTGGGACGCGGGCAGGGGGGTCGGGCTTATCTGTGAAGAATAAGATAAAAGCTGGATTGTAGGTCTAATGTCTCATAATTGGTTGTTCAACAGTTTCATTAGCTACCGCCATCCTGAATATGAGGTGAGATTATCTATAGTCACAGCCACTGCTCTTTCATTCATAGCTTTTTTAATTTAGATTTTATTTTCAGCATAATAATCAGCAAGTGGTGGCCAGCAATGAAGTATACTAACTTTATATTACTGTACTTCAGTATATATATATATATATATATATATACACATATATACACATACATACATACATATATATATATATATATATATATATATATATATCTGCACTTTATCAGACTATTTTTATTTTGGGAAACTTTTACTCCACTACATTTGAAAATTAACAACAACAACAAAACCACATATTGTTTTTGATTACATTAAAGCAATACATAATAAATGTCTGCATTGCATATTTTTTTTATATTGACAAGTTCTGACTTTAATAAACATGGTTCTAGATTTTATTTTAATTTTTATACTCAAGCAAAAGTACTTGATATTTAATTGATGGTTTAATCAAGTAACAATTGAAAATGAGTACTTATTTTACTGGAGCAAAAAAAAAAAAAAAAGGGTATCTGTACTGTTCTGTTACTGTTACTCAAGTACTTTATTTATTGTTTGCTGCTGTAAGCTGCCTTGTAAAATGTGCGTGACATGATGGAATACTGTAGTTTGTAGGAATGTGTTTGAAATCATAAGCTTCTACTGTATAAGGGCCTCTAAATTCAATAAATTAATGTGCAAGAACTAAAAAATGCATGCAATTTAGTTTAAACAATTATCTCTGTTTTTACTGTTCATTTTATATGTATTGCACTGTAAAATTTGCTGATGATATTATGGTTAAAATGTCTCTCCCTCTGGGGTTTTACCAAATTTAATACATTCTTGTTGACAAATGCAATGTTTTTCAGTTGTTTATCCATGCAAGCGTGCTGGACACTCAATAACCCTGTCCTGTGTGAACACCTAATTCTTTATATCGTGTATTTGAATGTACATTTTTGTGCTTTATCAAATGTTGTGAAACTCATGTAATGGCCAGATGTCCCAGCGTTGACTAGCGTTCACACTTACCGACTATAGTGAGGTTGAGTGCGGCCTGTCTCACGCCGTGGCTGTTCTTGAGCTCGATGGTGTAGCAGCCGCAGTGCTCCTGCTGTCCTTCAGTGATGGTCAGCTGACTGCTGCTGTCTGTGCTCACGACCGAGATGCCCTGACCTTCCTGAATCTGAGGGAGCACCAACATGATCACACCTGCTAGCTGTAGACACAGGCTACTCCAAAGGTTCAGTTTAACTGAAAAGTCAACTAAATGGAATAAATGGGAGTAGCAAAGATGTTTTCATCTAAAATTCTGCGTCGGAGCCATGTATACAGAGGGATATGCCAGTGACTGGTCATTAAAGATGATGACTGTTTCTGAAAAGTGGTGAGCTGCCTACCTAGACCAGATTTTTGGACATTCCAATTTAAATAGCAAAAACAATTTGAAAGTGACGTGAGGCCAAGTATGGTGTCCCATACTCAGAGTCTGTGCTCTGCATTTAACCCATCCAAGTGCACACATCCAGCAGTGCATAGTAAACACACACACAAACACACACACACACACACACTTCCAGAACAGTGGGTTTACTTAGAGTCAACTTAACATTACTCAACTTAATGTTTAAAGCATCTAAGAAAGTCCTGGCAAGTTAGTTCTTGTGCCATCTGCGTGTTTACGAATAAAACACTCAGTAGTGTTTCTCTCTCGGTCAGGGTTTCTGCACATGTTAAAAGGTGACAGGACTCTTACTGGTTTGCGAAACTTGAGCCAGGTGCAGCTGATGGGCTGAGCTCCTGTGAACTTGCACAGCAGACGGACCTCCTGACCCGCCAGGATCTTCATATCGTCTGGAAACTGCAGGATCTGAGGAGGGGCACCTGACACACACAATCCAGTTATACTGACCATTCAGGCTCTGTTTATTATATGTTTGCTGAAGATCCATTTATTTGTTTCAGGATAACACAATTTGACCCTACCTTGTTTGAGATGCGTTTTGGGTGGGGGTTTCTTTATTTTGGCCTCATCTGGAGAATACACAGAGATCAGATATCACATTACAGATAATTTTTTTTTTTAATAAGCTCAACATACAATCTCAGTCGAACTGATCACCAACCACACAACTAATCTTGTTCTCCTCTTGCTTAAATGAACAAACTCGATGTCATTGTAATTCCAAACTTGCATCACAAGCAATATTTGTGGATTTATATGAATGACCGTAAGCATGATATTGACCAGAAGACTGTACTTTATCCTTAATGACTTTACATTTAATATCCCTTCGGGTTTCAAGTCACACAAACACAAGAATGTTAACATCGACCAGTAGATCGAGAGTATTTGAGACAACACGCACTCTCGTGTTTACAAAATGGGCAGAAGGGAGGGCAGATTGAGAGGAAAGGAGAGATGTTTTTCTCTGGATGTAGAAGGAGAGATCAGCTGCTAAGGTTCTTTGCTCTTTGCCTTTTTTGGTCATACTAAAAATATCTCCAACTAGAATCCAGGAAATAGCTTTTGGAGTTATTTATTTTACATCTGATCGCTGTCATGAAACAATGTTATGGCAAAGCCAACAAACACAAGCCTGGAGCTGCAACGGTGGCAATGAAGCTATTCTGATCTGAAACAATGTCCGACTTCGGAGGAGTTTTTCTGTCAGTTGTAATACATTCCAAACTTATCCTTCTCTGTGAGGCCATTCTCTCATTCCTCTCTCTCTCTCTCTCTATGTAGCCGTGGAAATGAAAACATCCTCTTTCCAACACAAAACTATTTTTGTTTCTGGCTCCAAATGGGCTTTCGGTGAGCTTTCACGTGAATTCCTAAAATCTCATGCCGAACTTATAAACAGAGACTATAATGGAGATGATCAGATCTCCCTAACTTACTCTCATGGTAAATCAGTAGAAGCACAATTAAATATTTTTGTTAGATAATGCATAGTTAATTTGCTTGCTTGCATGTTTGGTTACATGTCCAAATATATTAAGAGGCCATTGCATATTTGTATGTTTGCACAGACAATTAAAATGTAAACATTATATAACAGAATATGCCATATCACATTGTTTAACACATTACATAAACACAACAATGCATATAATATAATATAATATAATATAATATAATATAATATAATATAATATAATATAATATAATATAATATAATATAATATAATATAATATAATATAATATAATATAATATAATATAATATAATATATAATAAATGCATTTTCAAAGCTGTGCATATGTAAATAATTTCATATTTTAGATGCTGTCATTATGTCCATAGATTTTGGTGTTTGTCCAAATGTTTGACCAAATTACTAAAAAGAATAGACTAGATTAGACTAGGGATGGATATTTAATACTTTCTTAAAGCAAAGTTTTCTAATGACTTGCTTTCAGAAAGGGAAGCAATACTAAGTGGCTTACAGGAATTATTCATGTTAACATTCAACAAATAACACATCACCATTGGAAACCGAATATATAAAACTACTTTGTTCACAATTCCTAAACAAATGGTTAACGTACAGATCCAACCAAATCCAGTAAGTTTTGTGGTTAGGTGTTCGTTAAGACATAAATGTGAATCACAGGTTTATTAGACAAATACTGAGGCAGTGAGTAAAGGCTAGGAAACATCTACCACTGAAACAACAGCATCCCTCTTCCATGTTTCATAATGTTTAGTCTACATTGTCTACATTGCCACAGGATCAAACGTATCTGTTTAAAGGCCTGACAACTTCAAGACACTTAGAGAAGCAGATAATCTCTGCCCTCCACTGCTTCAACAAATCACCCAATATAAGACCACTTCACACTGTCAACCACTGCTGAACATAACCAGACAGACATGAAGAAAGAAGCACACAGAAAGCAGGTAACTGTTGCGCTCTTTAACATTGTTTCATCCTGTAATAAAGGACCTAAATATGCAAGTGAATCTAAATGATTAGATTAGATGAAGTAGTACAGTGCAGGGAGTTTAAGGCCAGCCTAATTTCTTCATGCTGAAAGAACTGCACAGTCTCGGGAACAGAAATATGTCATTATGTGAGTGAAGAACATGACACAACATGTCATAAGCGATGTGCACAGCAGAAATCAGCAGTAACTGTTTCTGAACAGTCCTTCAGGACACTAATGTCCACCAGCGATTCGGAGGTAATTTGAAGGTTAGAGTTTTCCATCATCCAAGAGACCAATGCTTATTTTTATAGCCTCATGATTTTTAATAAAGCTTCACAAATTTTCCATGACTGCTACAAAATCATTTGGAAACACAAAACCTTTTTTTTTTTTTTTTAACAGAAAGTCACTCTTCTTGCTTTTAAGAATAAACAATCATTAATTTCCTTGAGACATAAGGAACATGTCGAGAATAGTGCGCACATCAACAGTTTTGCAAGTTTCTTCTTCAGCCATTTCTGAAGATACAGTTCAAAACACAAGAACACAAAACAGTGCAACACATAAAAGTAGGCTTAGAGAGAAGGCGAGACTCACTAGTATATACAAAAACTTTACTAAGCATTCTGAAGCATGTTAAAAACATTGATGTTAGAAAACTCATACAACACTCGTGGAGTGAGAGTGAGAGACTTGACTGAGCCCATACATGGACATCCAAAGTAAGAGCCATGATCTCTCTCTCTCTCTCTCTCTCTCTCTCTCTCTCTCTCTCTTTGTCTCTACTGTTATATTCTTTCTTTATATCTCTAAAACAAGCCTTTGTTCACCCCTCATTTTTGTCTGTCTCCATGCTTCACGGAGTTTGTTTAACATTTAAAATCAGTCAAAGTCAGCTCTCCAGCAGTCCTGTCAAACATCTCGTCTGATGAAGAGTGTGAGAAGTGAATAATTGTTTGATACAATGCTTGGCTATACTACAACTTCTGGACTACACAAAACTAAAGACCATATGGCAACGATAGAAAATATTGTGAGGACTAACTCTTCATCAATAATTGTCCAGCCTAAAACGTTATTTTGTTCGCTGAAGTTTTCATCTTTCCTTGAATAATTATGGATATTTCTCAGATAATTAGGGACTAGGCAACATGCAGAGAGATGTCTTTGTTTGTGTTTTTAATCTGATTTTAAGCATGGTTTTATAGCAGAAAGTAGCAAACCCGCAGAAGCAATAATCTCAAGCAAGTAAACTACCTTTTTTTTTTTTTTTTTTTTTTTTACTTGTAAACCGAACAAAGTAATTTAAAAAGTAATTATTCTCAGTGAAATATCCCTAGTGATATTGTCTAACATAGCAATGTGTGTGTGTGTGTGTGTGTGTGTGTGTGTGTGAGTATACTGCAGTGGGAAAGGTTCACATCTCCCACGCCACTCCTTATTGGGATATAAAAAAGGAAGTACATATTTTGGAAACTCACTCTCTGTGGTCGGGGTAGAGGGCTTCCTGCTCCGCTTATCTGCTGGTGTGGAGACACTCGGATCTGAAAACAGACAGAAAGACAGAACTCATTCTTTAACATGGAGAACAAAACAAGAATCAAATTCATGTGATCATAAAATATGCATATTATTATGCAAATTCAACAAACAAAACAAAACAAAAAACAAAAAAGGTTCCCAAAGCAGCTGAGCTGATTACATCAAGTAATTATTTTGAGGGTTCATTTCTATTTGATCACTGCCAAGACCAAAACAAAGGCCAGAAAGTTCAACCCGAGGTTAAAAAGTGGAATTTAGCTTTTAGAATTGCAGACGCCAATTTAGTAGAAGCTGTATTAGATATCTATGCAAGTAACTGATAATATTAAAGCTATGAAATAATATCAACATGCTGCCATTGACACTTTTCAGCAGCAAAAAATACGTCTAGAGACAGATGTTAAGTCATGTCTTTTAAAATGAGAGAGAGAGAGAGATCATTAGATGGCTGTGAGGACATGTACTGTACTGTAAAGCAGGAAACAGAGAACTAGTGATGGTTGGATGGACATGGCCTGTAAGCAGAACAGAGATATCTAGACAAAACTGTAGGGACATGCCAGTAAAGCAGGACTGTGAAATCTGATCACAAGATCTATAAACAGATGTAAGACATGTTGGAATCCAGAATAGAGATGTAGAGATGGAGGGACAACCACAAGGACACAGAGATCAACGGTGGTTGTCAAAATCAGGACAAAGAGATCTGCAATGTTGGACATCTCACAGGACAGAAATTATCGTAGAGTCAAGTCTAGTAAAGCTGGACAGAAAGATCTATAAACAGCTGTAAGGACATCTCCTGGAGGGCAGAACAGAGAGACAGAAAGAGCTGTAGGGACATGCGCTGTATTTGGGACATATAAAGCAGAACAGAAACAGTGATGACTGTCAGAATATGTTATCCTGGACATATGCATCTGGAAATGGTTGTGGAGATGTCACGTAAATCAAGACACGTCTGTCAAGACTGTTGGGACATGTCTTTTGAACTATTTGTCCTATGATAAATAGATCCAAAGACAGATAAATACAGACAAATAAAGTGGAACAAAGAGATTCCAAACTGGGTTTCACTGTATTTTGATGGTGCCTTTAACACATTCTGTTTACTATAAGAAATGTTGCACCTACATGTCTACTAACTCTCATTAGAGTATTAGTAATTAGTAGGCTGGTAGGGTTAGAGTTAGAATAAGTTGACATGTACTTGCAAAACTACTTATAGTCAGCAGAATGTCTGTTGGGGGACCATGAAAATAAAAAAGTTGGGAGATATTAAGCAAACAGTCTAATAATACTCTGATGAGAGTGAGTAGACATGTAGGTGCAACATTACTTATTCTCAACGTAATGCTCAAAAGGGACCAACAGAGAATAAAGTGTTACCCAAAACTGTTGTAAAGACATGTCCTGAGAAACCAAAAAGAAAAAGAGACAGAAAATGACACAGAAATCTAGAGATGGTTATTGGGACATGGCCTGTAAAGCTAAACAGAGATCCAGATATGACTGTCAGAACATGCTATGTGGGATAAAGGTATTTAGAGAAAGCTTGTAAAGACATGCAAAGTCAAAAAGTGAGATCTTTGGACAAGCAAGGGACGTGACGCAGGCTGATCTGGTCAGTAATTACCGGAAGATGCAAAACTTAGGCAGGGACTCTAGGGAGATGGTCAAACACACTGCCCAGCCCAAAAACAGACAGAATGGAACCATTATATTCTCAAAAAAAGAAAAAAAAAAGAATCTAAACCGTAAATGTAAATGTAAAATTCATTCAAACATTGAAAATAACTATATTTTTGACACTTTTGACATGAAGGGTTGCAGTGCACCTCAACTCTCAGAGGGCCTATTGAGTTTCATGGAGTGAATACAGGAAGTGCACGATGTAAACTCATTTATTGTACTGTTATGTAATGAGATATACTCACCGTCCACTAGGACCATACAGGAACACTCTGTCTTGCCCTCGTTGGTCTCTGCCCTGCACACATATTCTCCTTCATCCTCAGGTAGAGCTTTATCAATGGTCAGAGAGCACTTACCACCTACTCACACACACATACACACACATTCAATGGTTATTCCTCAAAGGTCCCTTCATTTAAGAGAAAGTTAACCTATTTTGAAAGTATCTGTTGCATGATGTCAAAGACAGCTATGGGACAAATGACAGATTATATCCATAGTTCTCAAAGAAGAATATCCCTCCAATATTGCTGTAATGCATTCATGCATATTCAACTAGATATTTTTCAAGAACACTGGTCAACTTGTATTGGTCACAGCATTGATATACTTGAGTCAGATGAAGTTTTTGTGAAGCATACATTACCTCTTAGAAAGGGTTAGCATGCAGTTAATGACACTACCACACTGCCTTCCTCTGCAGAACTCTCAAACACCATTATAGATGCCCCTGTCGCATCATGAAACACCTTTAATAAACCCTTATCCAGTTAAACTTTTGAAGCCAGAGTGTCATGTCACTACTGTTTAATAACATTAATAGTTATGTAACACTTAGTTCTGGTCCTCTTGTCTGATTGGATAAGTGGTGTTTGATTGCATGCGTTTGTGGCTTTCCTGCAAACCTTTGTGTTTCTCAGCAACAAAGTATGTCCAGCGTTGGCTTCATTTGGAACTATTTTCATTTGTCAACTGTTTGAAATGTCAGGTTCACGATATTGTTTAGAAAACTGCAGTATAAAATGAACATCACACTGTGATTACGTCTGGTCTACTGATGCTTGAAACATGTAATCAGGCATATAAACTAATCTATCCCCCGATAAACACCCCAATGCAAAACATAATTCTTGAAAGACAACAAACTAGCCATCTTGCGTAAAATCAAATTTGAATTGCAACACTGACCCTCGTTAGAAATGACGATGAATTTAGATGATTTGACGAGTTTTCCATCAAGCGTCCATGTCACTTTAGTGGGAGACTCAGATGAGAGTTGGCATTGTAGATGCAAACGTTCCCCATCTAATACAGTCACGTCACTCAGTTTATGCGTAAAAATGGGCTCTTTCTTTCCAACTGCTTTTGTTTTTTCTTTTATCCCTCCATCCACACAATTCACAACATTTTCCTTTCCTTGGGTGTCTTTATCGCCTTGGCTTTCTCCATTCCTGTCCTGGCTGGGTAGTTTTTTCTTGTTGCCTAACACCGCTCTGAAGTCAACAGCTTCAGTTTTGATGGCTTGTGCTTTCACTAAGGATCCAAGAGCAGGTTTTGTGCCTTGACTTCCTTTCTTTCCCAGCACTGCTCTGAAGTCCACCTGCTGTGGAGAGTTGACCTTGCGTTCCTCTTCTGTCTGGGTCTTGGGCTTGATCTGCCGTTGGAGGTTCCCCCTGAAGTCCATCTGCTCGGCCGTGATCTCCTTCAGGTCTTCCTCAGAGACACTCTTAGTGCTGACCTTGCGGCCGAGCACAGTTCTGAAGTCAATCTGTTCGGCCTCCTGCTGACGGATCTGGTCTTCCTGATGTTCCTTTGTCTCCACGCGCCGTTTGAGAAGCCCGCGGGCGGCACAGCCCTCCTCTTCCTCCTGATCCTGACTGTTGTGTTCCCACAGTGGCTCAGAGAGCGACGCTTCAGCACTGAGAGTCTCTGGCTGTCCTCCCCTCCCTGGTGCAGTCCTCTCCACCCCTCGGCTGCCACAGGAAGAGTGGAGAAAAAAGCAGAGATGGTTAAAGCCCCAGCTGGCTCAGCCCACACTGGAGAGCAGCTTAATCGAGGGGGAGAGTTAGTTCAACACGACAGAGTTGCATCAGAGATGACTTCAGAGACCTTATAGGGAAATGAGACCAGAATGAGGCCCCTAGACTAACCCACACAACAGCACAGCTGAGAGAGGAAGCATAAACAGAGCGTTTGGTTATAAAGAGAGATTATGTAGATTTAGTGTAGGGGTCGAGGGTAAGGGCTGTAAATATAGCTTTGGGAAGAGGAGAACAAGAATAGAAGCAGAATGTACCGTTTATGAGAATTGTCACCAGATGACATGGAGTCCTCACTGACGTGCAGAGTAGCCACTGACCTGCACTCTCCTACTTTATTTCTGAGATCAACAGAAAATTTGTGGCTGCTTATGTTAATTCACGGTAAAATGCTGAATTGAAAAAGTAAATGAAGAACTAAAAAAACACAACCTTTCCTAATATGACAGCACTGTCTCCAAGCATAATTTCAATGCATGTGAACTTGCATTCATGGATCTCATGAAAACATTTTACCCACTAGAATTTTTATGTATTTTTTGCCTAAATAATACATAGATTTTTTTTTCTCTGTGAAATATGCATTTCTCATTATAAATTATTCACATCTAATTCTCATTTCTTACAATTAAATCTGATTAAATTAAGGGCTTTTCAACAAATAATGATGTAGCAATACTTTAGCTGAAAAAAAAACAAACTCTTTGTTATTGTCTTCTTGCATTATTGACAAACTATTTTCCGTATTTAAAGCTGCTTTGACACAATAAGTATTGCATAAAGCGATGTACAAATAAAGGTGACTTGACTTCATAATTGAAATAATTTAAAATAAATAATGAATATTTATATTTGTGCATGGTCATTAGAATTTGAAGAAGTCATCATGAAAATGTTACAATGTAAAAATATAAATAAATTAATAATAATACAAATTGTAAAGTTTTGATTTGGGATAAATTTGATACAGTTTAATTTTGGGGCAAAGTGTCAAATATTTCAAATCTTTACATAGAATAAAATAAAATAAATCCAAACCTTAAATGCACAAAAACCTTTTTAAACTTCAATATTTTTTTATTAAAATAAATGTCACTTTTGAGCACTAAGAACTATGTGTTAAGTTCTGGAAGTGAGTCAGCATCACCAAATAATCTAAATCTAAATCTCTAACTATACACATAATGAATTCAAACTATATGAACAATGACTTCAGTTTAAACATAAATAAATAAATAATCCAAATACAATCTTACTTGAGATAAATCTCATAGTTTCCAGCATGATGTGTCTTCACATTCCTTATGAGCAATGAGACGACGTCATCCTTCTGTAGGATCTCGAAGTCCCCACCTCCAGATATTACCTGCTCATCCTTCATCCAGAGGAATTCTGGGAAGGGATCACCAGCGATCGCACAGGAGAGCAGAGCATGTTGACCCAAGAAGGCGGTTGAAGACTTGGCTTTAGTGATGAACCAGGGCTGAACTCCATCTTGAGGCTCTGTGAGTAACAAACCAAAATCCAGAGATGCCCATACATATTGAACTAATGTTTTATATCATAATATTTATTATAAGACCATATCACCGTAATATTACTTTAAAAGTAATTTAAAAAGTGAAGTTACTTAGAAGAAAAGACTTGCAGTGTCTAGCTGCAGATCACACCTGCTTTGGTAATTTATCTAATAAAGTAATATTTATAATAAGGAACCGTGTGATTTGTACCTTGTACAGTGAGTGAGGCTTGGGTCTGAGCGACTCCGGCTTCATTCCACACCTCACAGGTGTATGTCCCTGTGTCCTCAGGAAACACTTCCTGTATGAAGAGAGTATACCGACAGCCCTTTCTCTCAAAATGGAAATCCTCAGACTCTTGGATCTCTTTTCCATTATGCAGCCAGACCACCTCAGGGGCAGGATTTCCTACACAACACACATTACACTTGCAAATGGGGTTAGAGAGAATTGATGGGGGTCAGTAAAATAAAGAATAATAACCAGCACTGACTAACGGAGTGTGAAAGAAAGTTGTGTAGGCAACTGAGATTTACAAGCCACGTGCTGACACTTAAAGCATTGGGATTGAGTCATATTAATAATGAAAACAAAACAAATACAAATGCTTTCATTTTAATGACTTCAGAAAGTTCATATGTTGCTGAGGTCACATAATCATGAAAATACACAGTCAGGAGACCATTCAGCGTTACACGGGAATAGAATTAAATAGAATAGAATTAAACAGAATAGAATAGAATAGAATTAAACAGAATATAATTAAATAGAATAGAATAGAAAACTCTCATTATGCTCTCCTCCTAGATGGAGAAGCTGAACTCATGTTGAACTTTTATACCTGTCACTTCCACGGTCATTGTGACCTGACTGCCGTCCATGACTCTGAGATCCTGCAGACCTCGGAGGAACACCGGGGCAGACATTCTCCTCGCATCAGTCCCAGGAGGAGCAGCAGACCTCTTAACACTTGACTTGGCTAGAGAACAACATACAGACTATATTAATCCTGCTAAAAATTACCCCAACAAAATTTGCATTTTAAAAGAACAATCATGTTCACTTTATCTAAAACCATTTGCTAGAATCTTCTGTAGTCCATCACATACACACACAGTAGCATCTCTCCTCTTCAGTACTGCACCAAAGTCAGTCATATGATTACTGTACATGAGAAAAGTTAGGGGACATCCTGTGTCAAACATGTTAGAACTATTCGAAGATGCATCAGAAAGGTAATGGATGTTGCAGGCTGTGGAGAGGCCATGTCCTCAACTCAGTCGGGAATACAGCTGTTTTAGAAGTGCTTCTGCTTCCCTTTATCTGTTCTGTTCCTCAACATTACTGTGAAGACACATCATACTGGAACTACTTATTTGTCACATGTATATGACCTCTATTATCTCCTATTGTATAACTATCAACCTCATCATTTTTTATTTTTTTTTGCTGCAGTAATTTATAATAATCTCAAGAGGGAATTCATATTTTAATCATGTTAAATCACACTGCAAAAAGTGGCAACCTGCAGTTGTCATGGTAAGGAGCTATTTCTACCTCATTTAACAAACAAAAATCACATTTGTTTGTAATAATTATTGTATTCGATCAAGTTGATCAAGTGATGTTAACTAATATTGTTGAATGAATAAAACTATTCAATTTAGACGTCACCATTTTTTTCAGTGCACTGATGTGAATAAAACTCCATAGATACTCACTGTCTATTCTGCTCATTAGTACATTAGAATTACTGCTTGTATCAGAGTGATGTAGTGAAATCTGACCAAATTACAGCCATGCTGAAATTAAGTTGAGCAGCACTTGTGATGCTGCTTAAGTATATATTGTAATTAAAATAAAATGATGCTTCTGTTTATATATATATATATATATATATATATATATATATATATATATATATATATATATATACACACACATATATACACATATATACACATATATACACACACATATATACACATATATATATATACACATATATACACACACATATACACATATATACACATATATATATATACACATATATACACACACATATACACATATATACACATATATATATATACATATATATACATAAACATATACATATATATATATATATATATACATATACATATACATATACATATACATATACACATACATGTATATATATATATATATATATATATATGAGAAAAGTTAGGGGACATCCTGTATCAAACATGTTAGAACTATTCGACGATGCATCAGAAAGGTAATGGATGTTGCAGGCTGTGGAGAGGCCGTGTCCTCAGCTCAGTCGGGAATACAGCTGTTTTAGCACACATACGACTCAGACAGACCGGGTATAAATACACAGAAGGCTAATGGGGGAATTGGACACAGGTGGGGAACAATCAATTAACTAAAACAAGTAGGAAGGTGACCAAATAAGGGAACAGGAAGTGATAGGGTGACCGACACTGAGGGAACAGAGGACACCTAGTGGAAACCCAGGGAACACAACCCAGACACTGTGACAGTACCCCCCCTCTACGGAGCGGATCCCAGACGCTCCACGACAAGACACAAAATAGAGACTAGGAGGGAGGCGGACAGGTGGAGGCTTAGGGGGAGGGACGGAGAGCCAGACTAACAGAGGGGAACAGACAGAAACATAACAGAAACCAAGAAAAACAAAACAGAAGTCCATGGAGGACAACATGTGGCGCCCACCAGGGCGGAGCAGAAGACCACCACTACCGTGTGGTCAGGGTGGAAGCCCCCCAGGGTGGAGCAGAAGACCACCACAACCGCGTGGTCGAGGCCGGGGTCCCCCAGGGCAGAGCAGAAGACCACCACAACCGTGTGGTCAGGGCGAGAGCCCCCCAGGGCGGAGCAGAATAACACTACAGCCATGTGGTCAGGACGAGAGCCCCCCAAGGTGGAGCAGACCTCTGTGCGGCCAGACCAACGGGACGACGAAACTCTAGTAATCCCCTGGTGTCCTTACTGGACTCCAGAAGATCGGTGCTGGCCTGACTCTGCTCTCGAAGATCATTGGTGACTGGCATTTGTTCATGAAGATCACCGGTGACTTGACTCAGTCCTTGACAATTACCGGTGACTTGACTTGACTCTGAAAGGTCAATGGTGACCAGCCTTGTCTCTGGAAAGTCCAGCGGTGACTAGCCCTGACTCTGGAAGGTCAGCGGTGACTAGCCCTGACTCTGGAGGGTCATCGGTGACTAGCCCTGACTCTGGAGGGTCATCTGTGACTAGCTCTGACTCTGAAGGGTCCACGAACACCTGACTCGACTCTGGAGAGTTCACTGTAACCTGACTCGACTCTGGAGGGTCAACTGGAACCTGACTCGACTCTGGAGGGTCAACTGGAACCTGACTCGACTCTGGAGGGTCAACTGGAACCTGACTCGACTCTGGAGGGTCAACTGGAACCTGACTCGACTCTGGAGGGTCAACTGGAACCTGACTCGACTCTGGAGGGTCAACTGGAACCGGACTCTACTCTGGAGGGTCAACTAGAACCGGACTCGACTCTGGACTGCCTGTGGAGACAGGGCGTATGGTCAGGGTGAGAGCCCCCCAGGGCGGAGCAGAAGACCACCACAGCCATGTGGTCAGGACGAGAGCCCCCCAAGGTGGAGCAGACCTCTGTGCGGCCAGACCAACGGGACGCCGAAACTCTGGTAATCCCCTGGTGTCCTTACTGGACTCCAGAAGATCGGTGCTGGCCTGACTCTGCTCTCGAAGATCATTGGTGACTGGCATTTGTTCATGAAGATCACCGGTGACTTGACTCAGTCCTTGACAATTACCGGTGACTTGACTTTACTCTGAAAGGTCAACGGTGACCAGCCTTGTCTCTGGAAAGTCCAGCGGTGACTAGCCCTGACTCTGGAAGGTCAGCGGTGACTAGCCCTGACTCTGGAGGGTCATCGGTGACTAGCCCTGACTCTGGAGGGTCATCGGTGACTAGCTCTGACTCTGAAGGGTCCACGAACACCTGACTCGACTCTGGAGAGTTCATTGTAACCTGACTCGACTCTGGAGGGTCAACTGTAACCTGACTCGACTCTGGAGGGTCAACTGGAACCGGACTCTACTCTGGAGGGTCAACTAGAACCGGACTCGACTCTGGACTGCCTGTGGAGACGTGAGGCGCCTCGGCTTCGGGCACTGCCTCTGGAACGGCCTCGGGCACCGTCTCTGGAAACGACCTCGGGCACCGCCTCGGGAACGGCATCGGGCACCGCATCGGGAACGGCCTCAGGCACCGCCTCTGGAACGGCCTCGGCCACCACCTCGGAAACGACCTCGGGCATCGCCTCGGGAACGGCATCGGCCCCGCCTAGGGCTCGGGCACCGCATCGGGAACGGCCTCGGGCACCGCCTCGGCCTCCGCATCGGACACCGCCTCGGCCTCCAGAACAGCATCGGGCACCGCCTCAGCCTCCAGAACAGCATCGGGCACCGCCTCGGCCTCCAGAACAGCATCGGGCACCGCCTCGGCCTCCGGAACAGCATCGGGCACCACCTCGGCCTCCGGAACAGCATCGGGCACCGCCTCGGCCTCCGGAACAGCACAGGGCACCGCCTCAGCATCGGCCACCACCTCGGCCTCAGGAACAGCCTCGGTTACGGCATCGGGAGCGGCATCGGGCACCGCATCAGGAACGGCCTCGGGCACCGCCTCGGCCTCCAGAACAGCATCGGGAGCGGCATCGGGAACGGCCTCAGGCGCCGCCTCGGCCTCCGGAACAGCATCGGGCACCGCCTAGCCTCCGGAACAGCATCGGGCACCGCCTTGGGGACGGCAGCGGCCTGCTCAGGAATGTCCTCCTGGACGGCAGTGGCCTGCTCAGGAATGTTCCAACTCTATGATGGCGAGTCGATGGCACCTTGTCTGGAGACTCAGGCATTGAGTCGGCCATCTTGTGCTGTGGCGCTGGGCTGGTGGCCATCTTGTGCTGTGGCGCTGAGCTGGCGGCCCTTTTGTGTTGTGGCGCTGGGTTAGCGGCCATCTTGTGCTGAGGCGCTGGCTCAGCAGCCATGACGTGAACCGTCTTGGGAATCTCTAGGATCCTTGATAGCATCTCGAAGTAATCGAGAAAGGTGTCAGCGGCCATCTTGGGCGTTGGTGCTGAGCTGGCAGCCATCTTGCACTGTGGGGTGAGGCTGGCTTCCATCTTGCCTCGTGGTGCGGGGTTGGTGGCCATGCACCACAGCTGAGCTGGGTTGGCGCCCATCTTGTGCTGTGGTGCTGGACCTGCGGCCGTTAGAGCCCTGCACGGGCCTCAAATCTAGGCCCGAGCCCGGCCCTGGCCCTGGCCCGAGACACTCAGGCCCTAGCCCGACCCGTGTCAGACAGCTCATCAAAATGATCATCCTGAGTCCCGCCTGAGCCCGTGGCGGGTTCCCTCAAACCGATTGCTTCTCTCCCGCTCGGTGGCTGGGGAAGAAGTGTTAATCGACATACCGCTGGATCTCAAGGTTGACGGAGTCCTTCTGTCACGTTCGGTGTTACAAGAAACACAGGAGAGATCCAAATGCAGGTACGAGGTTTATTGAGGGGCAATCCAAGGAGAATAAAAAGTCAAGGCAGGGTCAAAACCAGGATATCCAATAAACATAACAAAAACAAGAACACACGGCAAGAGCAGACTCAGGAAAGTAACACACATATTACAAGGACTCCGTGACATAGACTCAGACAGACCGGGTATAAATACACAGAAGGCTAATGGGGGAATTGGAGACAGGTGGGGACAATCAATTAACTAAAACAAGGAGGAAGGTGACCAAATAAGGGAACAGGAATTGATAGGGTGACCGACACTGAGGGAACAGAGGACACCTAGTGGAAACCAAGGGAACACAACCCAGACACTGTGACATATATATATATATATATATATATATATATATATATATATATATATATATATATATATATATATATATATATATATATATATATATATTAAAAATAACATATTTTCCACTCATTTCAAGATTCACATCTGCAGTAAATACATTTGAACCTACTAAATCTCTTAAACGTTGGGGTTATGCATAAGCAAACTGCAATCTGATTATTTTCAGAAAATGCAAATCTCTCTCTCTCGCTCTCTCTCTCTATTTCCTTGGTGAAATGTAATTAAATCTTGTTAAATCCAGTGTATGAGGAGTATTTGGGTGCCTTTATTTTATAACATGTGCACTTACAGTATACTTACAGTTTGCTTACCCAAGTATAGCATAACTACATGGATTAAGGGTTGGTAGTAGGGTTAATGTAATTACTATAGCAAGTAAATAGTATGTAAACGATGCCTGTTAATAAAGTACTAACAGGAATATATTTTATACACTGTTAGTTGTACATGCATTTAAATCATGACAACTCTAAAAACAGTTTTAGCATGTTGATGGATATGAGAATGGTAGTGTGTCTGGTCATATCAGACTAGATCTGTTCTGCACAGTGCTACTGCTACTGTTGTTTCATGCAGAGTAAGTACGGACTTGCAGCACACTGCTGTGAGCATCTAAAATATGCTGCTGCTGCATGAGTAGGCAAACATAAACTCAGTAGTTGTTATAGACAGGTGGAGCTGGGGAAGGTGGCGGGTTTCGGAAGTGCTCTTTCAAGTGCTACAGGCCCACCTTACAGCAAATATTATTTCAATGTTGAGCAAACAGCTCATTGGCTTCAGAATCTGCAGAGGCCAGTCAGCTTATGCCATGGAATAAGTGACTGCTAACAGACTGCATGAAAAGTACCTTTCAGACTGTGCCATCTAGATTTTCAAGACTAATCTAGAATATATAAAATAAGGATCAAAGCATCATTTGCTTTTTTTTTTTTTTACATTTAAATGTTTGCACAAATGCATTTATCAAGCACAGCATACTAGACAGCAAACTGGACGTTCGTTATGCTTTTTTATGTAACTTGAACTGTATTATTCAAAGCTACTGTACAATGAAAATAATACCATGATAATTCACAGGCAATCACTAAGTTTAATTAACACAAATATGCAGCTTTTGCTGCTTCAGTATTTAGTGAATAAATAAATCATTTCCTTATAGCCATCGATATACTGTACTTTCTATGCACTGCTTCTAAATGCATGCTGAATAGTATTGTACCTTTACATTAATGCATAATGTCTGAAAACACATCAGTTAAAAAGTCATGAAACTTGTTTTTTCTTTTTCTTTTTTTTTTTTTCTTTTTTAGATTGAGCGGGTAATTTTGCTTCTTGTCCTCTGAGACTCGGATCAGATAGAGCCATTGCAGAATGTGTGTGTGTGTGCGTGTGTGTGGGAAAAGACTGGTATTTCACATTTTTAACCCACTTGAACATGGAACCTCCACCATTAGACAGCCTCACAGACTGCAAGAGAGCAGATGTTTCTCTAATCCTTAAAATAACTCTCAAAAAACGTATCCTTGATATTCACTGATCAACGGAACACATTGCAAACTCATCCTGAATTGTATGAATGAAGTTAAAACACATAAAAAGTCTGTTGGTTTTTATGACTCAAATGCCTTCTGAGTTTGGGTGGAAGAAATGTATTTAGGACATTTGAAAGAAAGATACAGTAAGATTTATAATTCAAATAAAGCCATGTTTTTATCCTGCAGTTAGATATGGAACATAAATCAGGACACTGCAGGGGGTACCAGAATAACAGGAGTCAGTTTGATTAATTTCTTGCTTAAAATAAATAAATAAAATTAAAGATGCCTTCATTTTGTTGATATGAATTTTGTTTATAATAACTTTGGCTTCCCAGTTCATTTAATTTTCGTTCTGAAGCTAGCTATCATAACTTCCAAAAACTATTATACATCTGAACTTGAGAATAAAAGTGAAATACTCTAATGTTATAAAAATAAAATCACATGACTGAGGTGTCCTTGAGCAAGGCACCAAACCCCCAAATGTTCCCTGGGTGCTGCGGCATAAATGGCTGCCCATTGCTCCAGGTGTGTGTTCACAGTGTGTGTGTGTGTGTGTGTGTGTGCACTTCGGATGGGTTAAATGCAGAGCACGGATTCTGAGTATGGGTCACTATGCTTTAATCACCCAGGTTTCATATTTTCTAGCTAATTCAATGACAGTCAGAAAGTGTTAAGTGTGACTGACTTCAGCGTCCAACATGTTTTAATTCTGAATATGCTGGCAAATAATAATATAGAAGAAGGAGACGAGTGTCTTACCGTTAACCAGTACATGAGCTGTAGACACAGCTCTGCCGTGATCATTCATTGCGACACATGAATACACTCCTGCATCCTCCAAAACAGCTGCTTTAACTGTCAGCTGAGTCACACTGTTCTCAAACACAGTGAGGGAATGTGGAACGGGCTGATCTGAACAGATGAATACAGAACAAAAAGAAAAAGACTGTATGAGAAACTGACTGATGAATCAAGTTCGGAGAAATGTAATGTAACATGCCACTGAGACAGGGATGTGGATGACAAAAACTGGGATGGACAAGGCCACGATTATGTAGATAACATTTATTTTGGAGCGATCATAACGAGAACGTAGAGAGCTGCAGTGATTACACTAATTAAATTTTTCAGGCCGAAGTTTTGTCTCTCGTCAAAAACACAGTATGATTTTTCCATTGTTTTGGACTATTGCAGAATATATTTATTGCTCTGTAACCAATACCAAATTGGTAGCCTAAAAGGTAAAAAACCAAACGTAGGCTATAAACGAACTTTACCACCATTAAGAAAAAAATAATAATAATAAAATACATAAAAAACTTGTTCCCTGAAAGATTAGAATAGTTTGCAAGAGCATGATTATAAACACAAACAGTGATGTAATGACAATGTATTTTATGTTGCAGAACGTCAAAATATATTGAGTCTGTGTTAACCACAGACCATATTGCAGTCATAAACCAATGAACAGCTCAGCCTAAATTTTGATCTCCACTGATAGTGCCCTCTGGTGGAACTGGAATGATTACTATCTGAATATATCTGTCAAACAGCAATTGCATACAATCATACTACACATACGTTGTCTCTTTGCAGTATAAATCACAATGTTAAATGCTTTTGCTTATATATGACATTACTGCTAAATGTGCCTGAGACCACCAGGATTCAAACTATGAGCAATTATGAGGAACAGCAGCTTATTCCTCTTTTTCTGGCTTTCTTTTCTTTTTGTAAACCTCCTTTTTCCCCCCAAGAATTGTAAAATCTGCCCGCACAGATGCAGTAAGCTCTCTCTCTCTCTCTCTCTCTCTCTCTCTAGTGACCGAAGTCTTCCAGTCTGTCTGATCCAGGACAGCACACAGAATCTACTGTTCATATGGAATTAACCAAATTAAACCAAATAACAAATATGTGAAGCAGGCAGAAAATGCTTTTTTTTGTAATTTGTCAAAGATCTATAGTCACTATACAGAAACAGAATACATGTTGAATAATAATTGTTAAATCATTGAATTATATGGAATCCTATGAAGTAACATTATCTTGCATTTTGCTATAATTAACATCATTATTAGTGGTGTTTTCACATGCAAACATCACTTTTTACTGTGCTTTATTCTTTCACTTATTTTTTTCCTCAAACTCCACATTGGTGCTAAACTGTTTGAAATTCTAAAAACATGAAGTTGTGCCTGCTTTGGGCTGAGATACTGCAGTTATAACAACCCTGCAGCCCCATCTGTAGGACAAGTGGTTTGGAGAATGAATGCATGGGACATTTAGATTTGTTTTAAATAGTTTTCAGATGATGGATACAATTCTAGATCATAGCTGTTTTGTTTCGATTGTCTTAGATTTGGTAGAACTGTTCAGATTCTTTAAGAAAGCCAAAAAAAAGGTGAAATTAATATGTCTTTTTGAAAATATATTTCAGTTTGACAAAATCACAGCAGCACTACTGTTACATGCAATTGTTGCTGTGAAACTCAGCTACAAGACTGAGATGTGGCTGTGTTCACAATTTTACATGAACAGCATTTATAGGCAAAGAACAAATACAGGCAAAGACTGTTTTAGCTGGACAGAGAACAGAGTGACACACACACACACACACACACAACCATTCTGTCTCAGACATGGGCAGAGACAGATACATTTATTTCTTGGCATTGTAGGTCAGAAATATTTACAGTAAAAAAAAAAACAACAACAACAACAACTCCAATTCATGCATCTGAGTTCACTTCACTGATACCTGTGCAACTCAACTGCCATTGAGTCTGATCCACAGTGCAGGTTATTTAGGCTAAAAAACATCCTACACAGGTAGAAACTAAATGACCAATCACAAAAATCACCCTTTCTTTCTTTCTTTCTTTCTTTCTTTCTTTCTTTCTTTCTTTCTTTCTTTCTTTCTTTCTTTCTTTCTATAATATATTTATTTATTTACAAGATGCTATTATGGTTTTATTTTTATATTTTCAGTTTACATTTTAATTTTGTTGAAATTTGTCATTTTTATTAGCTTCTGTGATTTTATATGTCTGTAGCATTTAGTGGTTTTATTTCAGTTTTAGTTATTTTAGTACATAAAGTTAAACTAAACGAAACTGAGGAATGTTTCCTTGGCAACTATATAAAATAATATCAGTATTTATTTATTTGTTTGTTTTTCAGTTAACATTACTTTAAGTAACACAACATTTGTTTGTTTGTTTTGTTTTAGTCGACTATAATAACTGACGGATCAGATACATTAACATGGATTAATTTCGCCAAGGCTTTTATTTAAAGTGACATAACAAATCAGTTTGTTGTAAGGCCAGCAATACTGATAGACTACACAGTGCCAGGCTTGAGAATAAACTATATTAGTTCTGTGAACAGACACAGAACCGTGCAGGTTACAAGTAGTCTGACTTTTATTATTAAACATTGTAGATTGCTGCTTGGTGCTAAACTGGGTATATGTGTAGAATTACTGAATTGAATGTGTCCCTCAAACACTGTGTGCTCGTACTGTACCATTGTGCAGCCAGGTGATCTCAGGTAGTGGTCTGCCCTCCACTGAGCACTGCAGGTGCAAGTCCTGTCCCTCTGATACTGAACAATCCTTCAGAGGAGAGATGAACACTGGGGGCTTCGCCTCCACCCTCACACCTTCAAACACACCCACCCACCAATACAAATAAAACATCACGAAACAAGACATAATTCACCCCAAGAACATTCGCTGAGGATTACCAAAGGATTTGAGTTTTGGATTTCCTCAGAAAAAAGAATGAAGAATCATAAACATGAGTACGTCTCTTTTTATTTATTGATATATTTGTATAGTTTTCACATAAAGTGTAAACATTTTACTAGTTAGACTTTTTCCAAACTATAATTCCTGACTAAATGTATAATCAAGTGGAACATAATGAAGTTTAATTGACATAATCTAAATATTCTACTGTACTATTAGTATCAGTGACCATCACAATAATGTTAATAATGTAGTTTATCATTTAGTTTATTTGAGAGCACATAAACAATATACACTTTGGAAATGCTAGGTATGTGATGTCCATTTATACATTTTAACATGACACAATACCAGTCAATACCAGTTTGCTAAAGCAGTAATATTGTGAAATATTTGTACCATTTAAAATAACTGCTTTCTATTTGAATATATTTTACAATTTAATTTATTCCTGTGATCAAAGCTACATTTTCAGCATCATTGCTCCAGTCTTAGTCCAAGTGTAAACATATACACTATATCATTCAAAAGCTTGGAGTCAGTATATACAGAAATTAAAGTTTTATTTAGCCAACACTTGATAAAATAAAAATTATTAATACGATAATTGTTACAAACAATGCTGTTCTTTCAATTTA
This sequence comes from Carassius auratus, assembly GCF_003368295.1. Taxonomy (NCBI): domain Eukaryota; kingdom Metazoa; phylum Chordata; class Actinopteri; order Cypriniformes; family Cyprinidae; genus Carassius; species Carassius auratus. Next base: position 21,204,618 of record NC_039276.1, read on the forward strand.
TATAAAAAAACACTGAAAAAAATATTCTCAGCTCTTTTCAAAATGAATAATAATAATAATAATAATAATATTAATATTAATATTAATATTAATATTAATATTAATATTAATATTAATATTAATATTAATATTAATATTAATAATAACAATAAACTACAACTTTATTTTGTCCTCTCATTCTTTCTTGTAACTCTTCCCTCTCAGTGACAGCTGACTGAAAGGCTCATTATGCACCTCATTATGCAGCTCATTTTGCAGCTCATTATGCAGCTCATTATGCAGCTCATTATGCAGGCCTTTGTCTTCTCAGTTGTAAATCACAATGACATTCATGGTAGTTGACGCCTACTCGCATATGACTTTTACCAACAAAAAAGTGTCTTAGAAAACTTAAATCAATCTATTGTTTTCTGTAAGCGAGTAAACAAGATGATTTTCACATAATTTAGAAGCAAAAATTCTAGGCTACAAGCTCCAGTCTTGTGAACAAATGTTCTGTATGTGTTGTATGACCTTATTTCAGGGCCTTCAAAATTTTCATTTTTTACTAACTACACATAAACGTTGTTTCCTCAAAAACACAATCATGTACATACATGCTATTTATATTTTATTGTAGCCCAGTTTGTACTGAATACAGTGTTTTCAGACTTTAGCCATGCATATGTTTATAAGTAACTGAAAAAAACACACACAAAAGGTCCCCAAAATACCCTCAGAGGGTTAAACATTTGTGGTCAGTAAGATTTTTTTTTTTTTTTTTTATAAATCACACACACACACACACACACACACACATATATATGTGTGTGTCTGTATATTATAATTCCTTTTAAAAAATCTTACTGACCACAAATGTTTGAATATATGTATTCAAATGTTAAGAAAATAATAATTATTATTATATTTTAAAAAAAGATGATTGATTGAAGAAAAAAACTGTAAATGTGTAGAATGTTTCTAAAAAATGATTTTCTTCTGAACTTCAAAAGATCAGAAAATCAAAAGATCTTTAAAAATATACTGCAGTGTCCACAACTTCATTGAAAGTAAATAAATAAATAAAAAATAATAATTAATGATGTTACTGCTTAATTAACTTATAATGAACAATTATTTGTTGTTTTTGTTATAATACTTAAGATGAAGATGTATAAAATGACTGGTGAATTCTTACGTTTGACAGTCAGACTCCAGTGGGCCGCAGTCTTTCCTCTTGTGTTGGCAGCAGTGCAGCCGTATTGTCCCGTGTCAGTTATGTGAGCGCTCTCCAGACACAGGACGTGCAGACTGCCCTCCTGTCGTGTGCTGACGCCTGATCTCTGTCTGAGAGGAGCTCCATCTTTCATCCAGCTCACTGTCGGCACTGGAGACCCAGACACTGAGACAGCACAGCATCACATCACTCATTTAACAACATCTACGATTTCTGCAAAGCAAAGTAACACAACATTGCACAACATCTACAGGTCTTGCTTTGATTTGAATACATTTGTTTCCCCATTGAAGAACCAACTGTCTTCTTAATCAACTACCCTCACACACCTGTATGTAATCGATAGCAATTAATGTGGGCGGCAGTGGCTCAGTTGTTCATGTAGGTTGTCTACCAACCGGAAGATTGGTGGTTGGTGGTGTTGGCGCAGTAGATAAGACACATGCCTTTGGTGTGAGAGACCTGTGTTTGAATCCACTGTGAGACACCAATGTGTCCCTGAGCAAGACACTTAACCCTTAGTTGCTCCAGAGGCTTGCGACCTCTGACATATATAGCAATTGTAAGTCGCTTTGGATAAAAGCATCAGCTAGTAAAAAAAAATGTAGTATAGTTTAAATTTAAATTAAATCACTTAGCGTAGTGTTTTTGACCCAATTTATATATAATTTCATAATTACTTCTATTGTCTGTGAAATATGGTTAAACTGTACTGCTGAATGAATTGACAAACATTTATGATATACTAAAATATACTTTTAAGGTTATTTCCAATTAAAATTCATTAAAAATATACGGGTTACATGTTATTTGAAGGTGTCTTGTAACAGTATAATTATACAATTAGTGATATTAACTATATTCATTTACTTTGTGGTTAGGGTTAGGATTAGGGTTTGGCTCAGGGTTACTTTCATGTAATCATGCATCATTAATTGTTACGATAATAGTAAGTACATGTAACTTGTAACAAGGAAAATAAAGTGTCATTGATATATGCCATGCATTTAACTTTATTTGTAATTACACATGTGCATGTGCCGCTGTGCAGTGATTTAGACAGCAGCAGGTCATGAATTAAATAAACTGCAAACTACTATTTTGATCCCAGTCACTCCAGTTCAGTAGACTCACCTTGGCATCTGAACATGACCTTTTCCCCTGGCGAAACCTCTCGGCTCTGAGGCTGGGAGTCAAAACTTGGCAGAGTTTCTGGCATGTCCACTTTGCTCTCTCTGGTTTGCTGGCGGGCGTCTCTGCTGGACTCCAGCCGTGATGCTTCAGGAATCTCTTCTGGATCTCTGAACGAATCCGAAGCTCTTTTTATGCTACTTGACTCATTCTTTACAATGTTCTGACTTCTTACATCCACAAGGTTTGATGTCTTTTGACCAGCTGCTGATTTTCCATCTGTGGATTTGCTGATAGGTTGTGAGGATAGTGATGATGTTATTTTTGGTTTGTCTGTTCTGGTCACAGTGGTAGTAGACGGTGGTGTGTGTTTCTTGTGTGTCTCTGTGGTTGCAGTTCGGATGGATGGGTTGGAAGGTTTCTGTTCCACGTCAAATCCGTTGGTGCTGTGCTTGACAACAACTGGTTTTGAGAGATCTCGAGATGCTTTGGGGACACTATGGAACAAAAGATTAAAAACAGTCAAGTGAACAATCATTGCTGACTGTAAAGAAGCAGTAGAGCAGAGTCTTTTAAACTGAAAGATTGAAAACCCAGATTGCAGACTAGAGTGAATGACTCTTAATGGCATATAGGCCATAGATGAGTAAAGTAAAAGTAAATATATATATATATATATATATATATATATATATATATATATATATATATATATGTGTGTGTGTGTGTGTGTGTGTGTGTGTGTTTTAAGAACCTTAAAATAATTAAGAACCTTGAAATTAGCCCACCAAGTTGATGGCAGTTATATGATTCATTGTGCAGATTAAAAAACATTTTTTCAATATTTTTCAAAAAAAAAAAAAAAAAAAAAAGTAAAAATACTACATTCTGTCTTGTCTTGTAAATTTGGTATTTTGTTGTCACTTTTTTGTCAGTGCAAACTGCAATTGAAAGGACTAAATAAAAGCTCTTCACTTACGTGACTGTTTCAGTGTCTCCATCTGCAAAAGAACAATGGAATAAACTTTAAGAACTTCAGAATCTGAAATGTTAGCTTTTTAGCAAAATTTTTGCAAATTACTTTGCAAAAGTGAAGTGAAGTGAAGTATAGTGAAGTGTGGCAATTCTCGGAATTTGGTCACCAAAGAGGGCAAAATGTTTTATTCAGAGGCCTTGAGAAATAGCCCCACATCTTTATCTGTTTCTCTTTCTGTGTTACCTTGGACAATAAGTTCGGTGGTTGCAGAGGCTTTCCCGGCACTGTTAGCCACCAAACAGGTGTACACACCAGCGTCCTCTGAGCATATGTGGCGAATCTCCAGGAAATGCATTCCTGACCTCTCAAACATGTTATAGCGATCAGACTGCTGGATCTTCTCTTCTCCCTAACAAAGAAAATGCATTAATATATTTTGGCTCAACCTGTGATTTTAGATATTCCATAATGGTGTATCACCTTATACCACTGCACCAGTGGCTGGGGTCGTCCCGTGATCTTGGCTGAGAATTTGCCACTCTGTCCCACTTTGAGATACAGGCGAGAAGGTTTAGTCACAAACTTTGGGGGGCTTTCACCCCAGATACTGGGTCTATTCTCTACTGCAGGAACACCCAGCAATCCACTGGAGACAGAAGATAGAAAACAAATTAATTTACAGGACTAAATCCAGGTATATAATTTATTACATAAATTTTGCTGTTTCTTGCAAATTTGATAGAAATTACATGTGCCTATAAAGTTGTGCAATTTTTTTTTTTTTTTTTTTTTTTGTCTAACTTCCAGAATCCTAATATAGCATGATTTTGTTCATATGGAGACAATAAAATATAGAAGTTAAAATCACAAATTAATTTTTGCGATAATCTCGTTTTTTTTTTTTTTTTGCTTTTTTGCTTTAATTAAATAATTAATTTAAATGTATTGTTGTGATTCATATATATATATATATATATATATATATATATATATATATATATATATATATATATATATATATATATATATATATATATATATATATATATATACCCGCATAAACATGTATACTCATTAACAAAATGATATAGTATGTTTTGTATTTCATATTCATGAATGGCATGTCCTTTTTCTAGGCAGTATGTATCTCACCCTGCTCTGTTGGAGGAAGGAAGACTGTATTTTTTTCCTGCATTTCCTGTGTGTGATGGAAAAAGATAATCACAATACTCAAAAAACAAAGTATACACTTATCCATAAACACACAGAATTAATTATACACATTAAAAGCAGATATTATCATTTCCCCCTCATCTTTCTCTATCTCTCCTTCCCTCATAAACATGGCTTGAGCTGCATGCTATTATCTGTTGCTATTTGTAAAGCACTTGAACGGCTCCATATGTGTTTCTGTGAAGTATGTCGAATGAAGTTTATTAGGCATTTATTAGTCTATAAATCAGAACAGATGTAGTGCTGCATCTCTAAATGTGGACATGTTTACTATAGGCAAAATAGTAAAAATGAGGAATGTAGTATACACTATAATGTAAACTTTTAAGTATGTGCACTGTAGGGTAAACTGCAAAGTAAACTATATTAAAATAGTGTACAGTTTAGCGTTTATTCTATGCTGCAATATTTACAAACTTTCTGCTGAAGTATGCAGTGAGGTGTAATTTGTATTTCTTGTACTGAGATTATTCACTTCAGTATAGGAATATGCAATCTTTATGAACATCTGTATGCAACTGTTACAATAAATTTTTAAAGGAACAGTTCACCCAAAAGTCTGTATAACTTTCTGTGGAAATGTTAGAGAAAGTCTAAGCCTCTCTTTGTCAAACAGTGAAAGAAAGTGGTTTAAAAAGTCAAGCTCCAAGAAAAAAAGTCCTAACCCTCATAAAAGACCATACTGTAATTTTGTGTGAAAACATGTTTTATGTGTGCTTTGTCTGTCTGTTTTCTGTCTGCCCTGTTTGAACTAGTTTTCCTTGATTAGTCCATTCTGTTTACCTGTGTCCTGTTAATTAGTCAAGTCAAGTCAACTTTATTTGTATAGCGCTTTATACAATACTGATGGTGTCAATGCAGCTTTACAGTGTCAAACAGGAAAATAGTGTGCCAATGATGCAAGTAGACACTAACAGAATCATTTTATTATCTAAAGTCAGTTCATTGATGATTCAGTCATCATCCAGTTCAGCTCTCTTTTAAAAGTGTCTCTTCAAATCAGACAAGCATACCCAACTGAGCAAGCCAAAGGTGACAGTGGCAAGGAACCAAAACTCCATCAGTGACAGAAATAGAGATAAAAACCTTAGGGGAAACCAGGCTCAGACAGGAGGCCAGTTTGGTCAGATCAAACCAGCATGGTGTGGTTTAATTCTAGGTAGCAACACAGGTGCAGAGGACTTGTCTGTTTCCTTTGCCTTTTGTTTATTCCTAGCTCTTATGCTCCCTTGAACAAGGGGATTACTCCTTTGAGGACCTCACAAAACTTTCTAGATCTCATCCATCTCATTACCCAAACAACTGCCTATGCACATTTAATTATGTCGGACTGAACACCTCGTCCAAGGCAAAACTGTCTGCCGATTATTCTCGAGGGAGTTTTGCCGCTTTTGTAGAGAGGGTGCTGGAGGAAAATGGACTGTATCTTTCCATTTGCCCCGCTGAGGAAGACATTAGCCAAACATAATCTTGCTGCACAGAGAAATTGCCTGAGCCAGCTGCAGTTGGAGAACCCTATCATGCCGTGACAGGAGAGCCAGCTCAAGAACCTGTGACTGAACTGATCATTGCCCTGGAACCTGAGCCTCTAGATTGGTCTGACCAGGTGTGTGAGCTGGCAACAGCATCCATGCCTAAGGGAGTTTTGGTTGAGATCACACTCCCTCCACTGAGGGTGAGCTGCAGCTGGACACAGTACAATATTCTAAGGACATTTTTGGACATTTTTGAGGAGGATCTTATTGACCGGGTTGGTCCCCTGTGTTTCTGAGTCTCCGCTGGTTCTGTCTAGCTCTCCTACAGCTCCTGAACTCCCTATGACTCTTAAATTCCCTCTCCCACCTCCTCTTATGCCAGCCAGTTCCTTAACCCTGTCTCCGCTGGTTCCTGTCAGTCCCTCAGCTCACCCTCAGTCAGCACTATCTGGGTGCTGAGATCTGCCTAGGGCCTTCCAGTCTCCAGCTCCACCCAGGCATGAGGATCCCCTATCTCTGCCTTGAGCCTCTGAGCCCTGGACTCCACCTCGGTCCTCCGACCCATCGGCTCCGCCTTGGATCTTAGCTCCTTTGTCTCCACTGTGGCCCATTATCCCACTGGCTCCACAGGGTTCCCTCGTCCTGCTGGCTCCACTTTGGTCAGTCGTTGACCATCCGCTGCCTTAAAACTCCACTCCTCTGACTTCGCCTCATCACTCTATATCTCAGGCTCTGTCAAGCTCCTCCTTCCCTCTGGCTCTTGATCTGAAAGCTCTACCTTGGCCCTCCGGACCTCGGGTCTCGCCCTGGCTCTTCGTCTGCTCGGCTCCACCTGAGTCTCCACCTCCAGCGGCTCCATTTCCATCAGTCATACCCCTGGTGTAGCCAATTCTAACTCCAACATGGCTCCTCCCTCCGGCGACTCTACTGTGGGTCACCGTCCTGGCTGGTCTCTGGATCTCCACCTGGCTAAATCTGCTCCTTGCTCCTCCCTCCATTTTCACCATGGTTCCTCCTGCAATCAACTTCTCTCAGTCCCTGCCTTTCTCCTTCTCTACACCCTCCTCCTGAACCCCTGCACACCCTCCTCAGTTGGACTCTATGCATCACAAGGATGCGGCTTATCAGGAGGGGATGAACTGTTATATGTATGCTTTGTCTGTCAGTTTTCTGTCTGCCCTGTTTGACCTGTTTAGTTCCCTCATACTGTTCACCTGTGTCCTCTTAATTATTAATTTGTCCAGGCAGAAAAATATATAAGAACTACATTTGGTTATTACTACATTTTGTTGCTATGCTTAACACATGCTTGCTACATTGCTGTAGCACCTCTTTTCACCCTCTGTCTAAAACTCTCTGTTTTAATTCCTGTCTCTTTAAATTTTGCTTTTCAGCTCCTGAGGCTTCTTGAGGAGCTGCAAACAGTATTATATATATGGTAACTATGTCATTGTTATTGTAAGTCCATTATTTTTAGCAATGTTTTATTTTTATTTTTAAAAATAAAATTGCTTAATCAGTATCTGTTATTATATTATCATGAACATATTATCCAGTGATGTACAACAAATGCACTTAATCTAACATATTCTCTAAGGACTTCTTGACATTCTATCTTTTTTTTTTTTTTTTTTTTTTGTTAATGTACAGCATAGATTATTTTGAGCCTTTACTCCAACAAAAAACAACCATATAGGTTGTTTGTGCTAGCATCTTATTACAACCTATATTTAAGTTTTAATGTTAAGTGCTTTCTAGTCAGTGTAAAAATAATGACAGTATCGTGTTGCGTCTGTCGTCATGAAATGACGTATAATGTAAATACCAATTAAAATGCACGTTTATTTTAATGGAATGTGTGGAGTTTTTACACCGATCACACCTAACCCCACCCCTTAAACCTACCCCTCACATAAATCATGCAAAATTAAGATTTATACAGCATATACATTTTATGAGTATGTGCGTTCTTTGGGATCAAAACCATGATCGCGTGATTACATATAGTCGTATAACATAATACTCTACCAACTAAGCTACATGAGACCCAAATTATAGCACAAATAAAAGAGTTTAAAACATTAATATGAAAACGTCCTGTTGTCGATAGGAGCTCAATTCTAGTATACGCTCTGATGGGTCGTATTTCAGGGATTTGGAAAAACGACCTTTACGATCATATTGGTTGGAGGACAGGCTGATTATTTTATAACCCTAACACTGACTAATGACTCAGATCTTTCTAGAACACTCATTCAAGATAACCCTCAAGCCCATCATGGTGATGCTTTACCTTCCACAATGATCTCCACGGTTACCTGGCAGCTCCCAGCATCATTGACAGCCTCACATGTGTAACGTCCTCCATCCTCATCCTGGACATCCTGGACCGCCAGACTAAAGGTCCCACGAGCACTCTGTTCCATGGAATAATGATCTCCTGCTATCAGTAGCTTCCCATTCCTAAACCAGCAAACCTGGGGCTCTGGAAAACCACGTACCTGACAGAGATCACACAGAAAGTAAGACATGAACATGATTTGGGGCTGAGTAAATTATCAGGAAATCTTTATTCAGGAATAAAAAATATATAAAGAGTATTTTCTGAATAAAAATATGTGCATTTGTGGTTAAAAAGAATATAAAATTTTATTTATTTATTTTAGAAAATTACAGATTTTTTTATTAGATAAGACGGTTATTCCTCGGTTGGGATCATGTCGAGCCCTTTAAAGCTGCACTGAAGCTGCAATTTGGACCTTCAAACCGTTGATCCCCATTTAAGTGCATTACATGGAGAATAATCCTTTAATGTTTTCCTCAGAAACCTTAATTTATTTGTGACTGAAGACAGAAAGACATGAACATCTTGCATGACATTAGCCACATTTCTAGCATTTGTAATACTGCATGTTTACATATTAAAATATCTAAATTACGACCTATGCACACAATGTCAAATGCAAAAAAATAAAAAATAAAACATTAATTCATCTGTTCATGACCTCAAGGTTAGATTATTGTAATGCTTTATTGGGTGTTGTTAAAATTAATAAACAAATTCCAGCTGGCCCAAAATGCAGCAGCTTCTTACTCGAACCTGGAAGCATGACCATATTAGCCCGGTCCTGTCAACACTGCACAGGCCCCTATTAAACAATGTATAGATTTTAAAATATTGCTTATTACTTATAAAGCCCTGAATGATTTAGCACCTCAGTATTTGGACAAGCTCTTATTGCACTATAATCCTCCATGTCCGCTGTGTTCTCAAAACTATGGCAATTTGATAATACCTAGAATATCAAAATCTACTGCGGGCGGCAGATCCTTTTCCTATTTAGCACCCAAACTCTGGAATAACCTACCTAACATTGTTCGGGAGGCAGACACACTCTGTCCATTTAAATTTAGATTAAAGACCCATCTCTTTAAGATTGCTTACATATAACACAGTAACACATTTTTAATATTCAAAACCATTAATGGATTTTTAGGCTGCATTAATTAGGAAAACTGGAACCGGGAACACTTCCAAAAACACCTGTTGTATTCGCTACATCATTAGAAGAATGGCATCTACACTAATATAAGTCTGGAGTTTTGGTTCCTTGCCACTGGCGCCTCTGGCTTGCTAAGTTGGGGTCACTTAAATCCCAGCGATATTGTCGACTTGATTGCACAGATATTAGTTAAACTGAGCTGAGCTGGATGATGACATCATTGAATTCAATAATGAACTGACTTTGTGCATTATTGACACAATATTTTCCTATGTAATGCTGTTCAGTTGTTTTGACACAATCTGTATTGTTAAAAGCACTATATAAATAAAGGTGACTTGACTTGACTTGACTTGACATGGGGGTGAATAAGATTTGTTTTACTCTGGAAGTGGACTAATCCTTTAAGAGATAAAAACTCCCCAGAAATATCAGATTTGTAGAAACATGCATTAAGGTAACTACAGTATGTCTTTCTGTGCTGTGTCAGCATACAACCACATTAACTCAGTAAATAGATCAGCAGTAATTAGTCAACATGACCGTCCAAGCAAACGAGTGAACATTCCTCTGTCTGACCAAAGGAAGCTACTGGGTGTGTAAAGCAAGCCGAGACAGTTCCATAATTAAAAAGTTCAGTGAGACAAATATGAACAGCATTCTGGACATGCTTAAAACCCAGTGAACAGAGACAGGAACAACCTTCATTATTAGTTACTCAGTAACTGATTATCAGCATTGCCCTACTTATAGACCAAACAGCAGAGATTTCCCTGTACTTATTTCCTGGGAACTTTCGGTGTGTGTCTAATGAGTGATGAACAAAAACAACAAAAAAACAACAACAACAACTACAAAAAAATCATACCTACTCGCAGCACTTCTCTTTCTGTCATAAAGCTTTCATGATTATAATAAGTGCAATAATTAACCATGGTAGGATTACTACAGTGGACTGTTGGATATTGTACTGTGGTAATCAGTGCCGAATCTAGCTCCTGGAGAGCCAAAGTCTTAGACTCAAAGTCAGAGTTTAAGCTCCAGTCTGCCACAAAAACATCATGGAGGCTTGTTGTAATCCAAGGCTGGATCTGAAAGCTTAGGCAGCTGACTTGTTGCCTTGCTGCCGTATCAGGCAATGACAGACAGTGTTTGCATCTGAAGATGCCTCCCTAAACTCAGACAGACTTCTGAGACAGTATAATGTTCTAATACTAAATGGGGAAACTGTTGGTGACAACTAAATGATTATAAAATTATTATTATTAAGTTCTAATGTCTTGCTCAATATGAAGTCAAAAGTTATTCAAAAGCATACAGTACACACAAAATGTCGACCGAGTGCAACTTTCAGATCCGTTTTATTTCTTAGCGCTACCCACAGCCTCAAATGCCCAGGATAGTGGGATATTATCAACAGTGAAGGAAAGGCGACATCTATGCTGCCTTTGAAATGTGATCAGATGAAGGTGTCTCTGTAGACAAGAAGTGTTCCCATCATTAGTTACGTATGTGCCTTGTTGCCTTCATTTTTCAGCATTCAGATGGGCCTGGATGTTTGCTGTAATCCAAAAGATATTTAATATGTTGAATCAGGTCTTAAGCTAAAATTTACAGCACACTGGCCCTCTGAAAGCAAAATTGGGCACTTCAGAATTGGGTAATACTGTAGCACTTTATTTTACAGCCTTGGTCTGTGTATACATAATATGTACATATTGTAGTGATTAGAATAATTCGGTAATAACTAGGTACTAACCCAGAACCTACCCCTAAACTTAACTGTAGCCCATGTAGTTATCTTATATTACTCAGTACTTTCTTAGATAAGTACACAATAAGTTCATGTCAGTACTGTAAAGATAAAGAGCAACCAGTAATAAAAAAATTTATGGGCATGGTACAGTGCTATACTATTACTATATTACAGTTTTTGAACACTGAAAACTTTCTTAACCTGCTTAGCAAAATTAGCGCTGAACTTGCCTTAGCATGCACCACCACTTATCATGCATTGTTTTCATTCATCCTGAGAAGTCTTTGTCTTTTACATCATTGAAATGTGTGTCCGTTATAGATCAGCATGATGAAAAGAGCACCTGATCCGTCTATAATAGAAGGAACACAAATGCCTGAGTCATTATGGGAGCGGTACAACTGTGCTTCTTGTGAAGTGCTCCAGAGCTCAGACTCTCTCGTGTTCACTTTATTGATCTCTTTCTGCTTGTTTTCTCTTGGTTCTATCAACCATTACATATCTGTGTGCTGACCATGTCTAATAAGGACACCGTATGGATAATCTCCCTCCATTCATCCTCTCTTTGACCAATGTTGGCTTGTTTCATTTCCACACATCTCAGTGAAATTGTTTAACATTGTGCACTGGAAGAAGACCAGAGTAAAATCATGAAACACAATCTTCCTCTCTGTCTGTAAACCAGCAGTGCCGCACATCGACTTCACAGGCAAAAACAAAATTCAGAGGAAACTGCTAACTACTGCAAGCTGCAATGGATTTCAGATCGAATATACACATTTATACGGTTTGATGGCTCAGACAACAGATTGATTCCAGATGCCCCTCCAAAAATTCCAATGCTAAAAAAACTTTAAAAGAAAAACTTTACCATACAGCAAGTGTTTCTAGGAGCACGTCAAGACTGGCCTCTCGGTGACAGGTCCAGTTTAGTGCAGATTTGCCCAAATATAGCGATATTTGCTCTGAAATCTCTATTAAATAAGAGCAGTTCTGGTATTTCCTCTATGCCGGCTGCTGCTTTGTTTTGTGTACACTCTCTCAGTTTGAAGTCTTTACTTTGAGACTTGTGGTCAGGAGCTCTACCTCAAAAATCCAGCAGGACTCACATCCGATGCTGAGGGGAAGAAAAACAGGGATTTTTGTTTGTTTTCTCACACACTATTCATACTGACATCACAAGTAGGGCACAAGTCTTCAGTTAGGCCAGACACAAAGAGGATACTGTTGCATTCATAGTGTATTCACCTATGAACCGAATTCTCATTGTGATTTTTATGAAAAAATGTGAGTGGCATTTGCACAAACTAAACTCACAGTCAATTGTTCTGGAGTGTGTTTCCGCTGCTTACACACTGCTTAAGTACCAAGTATGTTGCATCGTTGGAGAAATTAACTAGCTATGGTTCAACAATAGAGCCTGTCTCCAATGATGTTAAACTGGTGGTGGAGTAATATTTTTGAATTAATCAGTCTGAGATGAACATAAAATCTGAAGACTACTTTGCTATTTCTATTCTGTGTTATGTTGGTTTATTTCCATGTATGAGCTGATGCATGATATTATGATATGATTTATGATTTCATTGTGAGATCCCTCTTAAGTCATTCATTGGAATTCCCCAGGGACTCATATGCACTCAAATGTGAAAGTTAAAAGATGTTAAATAAATTTGCATATATATGGAACGAAAGATAAATATGTTAGCTTTCTAAATTTGCTTTGCCTGTTCTATTTAATAAGACGTCATACTAATTAGAGACTATACTGTACTTCAAATATAAAATTTGTCACGCTGTTTGCAAACACAGAACTGTTGGAGTGTATTGGTAATAAAGGAAACATAACCCTGGGTGGTTGGGTAGGCGCTACTACAGTATGTGGTTGCTAGTGAGTTTCCAGGGTAAAAGCAACAGTGTAAATCAATGCTTATGCAACACAATATGTTGCACAATGAAGGAATTAATTACAACTATTTCCAGATTCCATATTAACTCTGTTGCACATCCTTCATTTGATCCATAGTGGTCGTTAACGATGTCATGCAGGTGGTGGAGTTGTTGTAGTTAATTTATGCCTGTAGAACAGTGCAGGAAGAGTTACATGCTGAAGTTGATTAATTACGGTTAGGGGTGTGTTGAAATAATTAACCTTAAGTAGAGCAGTTATGCTCATACTGTATTATAGCTATAAGCAAACCTCAGCAAACACTATTAAAGCTGCAGTTGGTAACTTTTGACGCTCTAGCGGTTAATAAACAGAACTGCTTGCGTCTTGCGGAAGGACATCGTAGCCGGAACTACTTCTCACTGTTTATGTCTATGAAGAATCACAAAGGTACTGGGTTACTCCGCTGCAGTACCCCCGAAGCAATCTAAAATAGTCCGAATATAAACACTTATTATAGGTGTACCCTAGTGATTCAGGACAAGCTAAAAACATGGTTTGGAAAATGGATTCATGGTGTACTCGCTTATTATATACATTTTGTAAATCTTGAACACAAAAAAAAGTTATGGACCACAGCTCTGATTGGTTGTTTCTTACCGGGAGCGGATAAATTTCTGCAAATGGCAATAGGACCACTGAGAGGAGCCAGAAGAGCTTGATTTTTCCACGGATTATCTATCTCATATTCTACTGTCCGGACATAATGACAGGTTTCACAAATACATTTTTACAAAAGTTACCTACTTCAGCTTTAAATGCACCCTTAGTATATACAAGAATATGTACAGAGGCTAGTGCATTGATAGTAATACGTTGTGACGTAAGTGTTCAAATACTTTTCAGGGGCAATCTATGTGTACACGCAAACACAACAGCAACAGATTAATACAAGACCACATACCAGCTTGTTCTAATACATCAATATAGTTTTTTTTTATGCTACAAGATCTCTAGCAAACAAAACTTAATCTTTTAAGGAGCCCTTTAAACTGCTGCCCAGAATTGAACATCAGACAGCTCAGACATGCTCCAAGGTGAACCAAGAGACAATGCAGAAAACATCCAGTTGGGAAGTTTTTTTTTTTTTTTTTTTATGTTTGTTTTTGGATGTTTTTACTAGCATGCTTTTTATGGGATATATATATTTTTTTTCCAATGACAGTCACTTCTTGTTTGTAATCTAAACATGATGACAACTGCTCAACCAAAACAATGTTGATGAATTCTGCAGTCTGAGATGTGGATGCTCCATGCACAGTTCGGAACTTCTCTGGGCTGATCTGGAGTCAGTATTGGGGATGTTCCACCTGGCTCTCATTATGGGGCCTCAGAGAAATATTCACTAATGACCTGCTGTTACTGAAATACAGCCCAAATTTTACATAGCACATTCTTACATAGCTACCCACCACATATTATAAAAGAGTCACTAAATGCTCAATTTAGTTTATTCTGAGCTATCCATTTAGTAATGTACACATGCCACACACTCTAAACAATCCACTCACAGACTTTATGAATGAAGTGCAATCTGACTATTATGAGTAGCAACTAGAGTTGCATTTACTGAAACATTGCTTTCAAGGCAGCCAAATAATAGTTTTAGGCACCCTCATTGGAAAGACGTCCCTATGGTGACATTTCTGCAAAATGATTACATTGCTTGTTGGACATTTTGCAAGCTTCATGAATTGCCCACATGAAGGTGAATCTGAAAAAGTTGTATTACTTTGGTTGTTGTACGTATCATGGTATTTACGAAAGGAAATGTCCGGTAAGTGGTGCTAAAAGGCAATGCTTTGTTGTGTGTACCACTATAAATCCTACACTTGACCTAACCAATAGAGTTAAAGCAAAACTACAATAAAAAAAGCTTTTGATAAAGCAATCATGTAATTTGATTCTACAAGTATTCAAGCTTTTTTCTCATAACCCATGTTTTATGGGAGTCATCTCTGACCACTCATTTCTAGTTTGGTGGGGTTAAAGAGTACTATGCATGACTGATGAGGCTTTAAGGTACACGCAACTAAAAATGAAAACAAATACATTAAACGGTTTAATTTAAAACGATTGTGAGGAAAGAAAAGCAAAACTGAGATGAATTTTAATATGTAGTGCTCTCTTTCATACATTGTAAACACCTCTCAGAGCTGGGTGGCACACGGTCGCTCTGAACACCCCTCAGGTGATGAAAGTTTATACAGTAAACTGATACGCACCGCTCACATTCCACTGGGTAGTGAGCCAAAACATCAGGTTGTTGTTTGACAGAGAACTCAACCTTATGTTTCCCTCTCCCTCTTTCCTGTTATCACTTTTTCCTGGCTTCACCTTCGCTGTTAAAACCTGGCGAGGTCACGCACCTGAAATACTGCAGCACAATCAATCCAGAGGCTCCCAGAGCACTCAAACACACTGATATCATTAACACATGCTCCTCTCTTTTACACTCCAGCATATTCTCATCAACACAATCTGTATACAGTTAGATATATTTTATGTTAATCTGTATAGATCTTCGTAAAATGCCAAAATATTTCTTAAAAATACCCTGTTTAATATTCACGTAAAACATTTCTAGCAGAACAGATTGGTTTTTATATAAATACATCATCAATTATACTGTATGTTTGAACACAGCATACTGAATGTATGTGTCACAAGAAATGATAAATCGTGAATGTGGTTAAAGTTCATTGGGGAAAAAAGGTGAAACACACAGCAAGGAGTCAGATGTCATGGGTGCAGATGGCAGAAGTGTGGTTCTCCATAGCGTAGGGACTGCAATGTATAGATCAACCTCCCAAATAAATACAAGGGATAATCCAGAACTGAGAGAGCAAAGTTAATCCAGGAACACAGAAACAGCAAAAGACTGCAGAAGAAAACAGGACATGAGAACTAAAACAATCTGACAAAGACAGAGCAGACACAGAGAGACGATATAGGGGAGCTGACGAGCCACAGCTGGTGCCAATCAGCTCACCAGCAGCAGACACGCACACCAGACAGACAGAATAGCCAGTGAACTTAAAAACCGCGACCGTACCCCTCCTCCTAGGAGTGCCTATTGTCAATTGTGAACATAAATAAGGGAGTGATCCAATATGTCCTTTGCAGGAACCTCAAATTCCCTCCTCCAGACCACAACCTTCCCAGTCCACCAGGTGCTGGAATCCACATCCCCTCAGTCTCAAGTCCAGAATACATTTGAACAAATAAAACGTTTTTTCATCAATGAGACGGTGGGGTGGGGTGGGGGGGTGGGGGGTGTTGTAGTGACAGTGAAAGGGCCGTTAAATTTGGGATCTAATTTATTACATACAGAACAGAGAGGAATGTTCTTAGAAGAGAACCACACTTTTTGACCAACAACATAGACAGGAGGCTTTGATCGATTGCAATCGGCCTGGTCGTACGCAACAACACCTCTGGATGAAGGCATGAGCATTCCAGACTTCAGACAAGGTCTGGTAACCTTAACTAAACTCAAATGGAGAGAAGCCCATGGATGACACTGGTAACAAGTTATGTGCATACTGAAACCATGAGAGTTGCGTAATCCAGGAGGATGGATTCTGGTACAATAAACACCGCAACACCCACTTCAAGTCTTGGTTAGCTCGTTCCATTTGGCCATTGCTCTGATGATAAAGTGCAGAAGAACTGACACTCACCCCCAGCAATCGAAAGAATAAATGGAAACAAACTTGGGTCTCCTATCAGAGACCACGTCTGTCAGTAGGCCATCAATGTGAAAGACGTGACCAATGACAGTAACTACTATCTACTATTTCCTGCAGCCTGGAATTAAACTTCTGGTTTCGTCTGGTCAGAGGAGAACTGGTCCCCCAACAGAGCCTGGTTTCTCCCAAGGTTTTTTTCTCCATTCTGTCACCGATGGAGTTTCGGTTCCTTGCCGCTGTCGCCTCTGGCTTGCTTAGTTGGGGTCACTTCATCTACAGCGATATCATTGACTTGATTGCAAATAAATGCACAGACACTATTTAACTGACCAGAGATGACATCACTGAATTCAATGATGAACTGCCTTAACTATCATTTTGGATTATTGAGACACTGTTTTCCTAATTAATGTTGTTCAGTTGCTTTGACGCAATATATTTTGTTTAAAGCACTATATAAATAAAGGTGATTGATTGATTGATTGATCTAATTTGGGCAGGGGAATAAAATAAGCTACCTTACAGAACCAGTCCACCATGGTCAAATGACCATGTTGCCCTGAGAAGGTGGTAGGGCGGTGACAAAATTTAACACATGTAATGAATTAGGTGGATCAGACACATACGTATTTGTTATATGCAACACATAGTGGACAATACCCCTCCCCAACATGCAAAACATGTGGTGGAGAGAACCAGGCCTATGGTTACCATGGTAACAAAGACACACATTTAGATAAGATTGTTTTACAACTTGAAGGAGTGTAGAGTTTTCAATCTAAATTCACTTTGAAACAGACAAAGGTACCCTTGTACAGAGGTACCCTTGTTAACAGAGGTCACAGGTGTGCCATGTTTGGTAAGTTTCGAGTGCATTTTTAATGGTCTAAATGTTCATTTATATGATATGTTGATACCTATAGAAGGTGTTGGTGTTACCAGAATCTTTAAAAGTTTCTTCATCAACATCAAAACAAAGACCATAGGCAAGACATATGCCTGAGAACAAAGGGTCCTAAAAATTTCACTCCAAAGCTACCATTTCTCATTGGCTCACTCAAGTCCTGAGGGTGTAACATTGTCACCCTTTATAGAAAATGTTTTTCAGATGCAGAAACTACAGGGCAAGATGCAGAGCTAAGAGTCCTCAAGAACCCAACCTAAGCTTGTGCCAGGTTTTCAGACTAGTCTTTCAAGATCTCAAGATTCAAGATTTCAAGACCTCAGTACCTCAAGATCCTCCCATTCAAACTGGTTCTTTCTCATCACCTAACTTCAGCCAACCTACTGGAGCCCCAAAGTGCATCTGGACTCTATTCAAACAGGCAAGACGTTCAAGTATCAAACTTAGTCTTATTAATTGATATATTAAGTATCATATGCACCTTTTACAAAGGTGTGTTTGAACTAAGAAACAGAGAGCGCTTGAAGAAATCCCAGCGTGGGTTTGATTGAAGGTCTTACAACTAGCACAGACGGAACAAGCCAAAACAATACTTTGTATGTCAAAAGTCATACATTTCCACCAGAAACTATCACTTAACCAGAGAAATTGTACGATTAACACCTGGATGGCTAACTTTTGAACTAAAGGTTTATGCTTGAATATTTTTTTTCCCCTTAAACTAGAAATTCATTTTTTGAAATGGGTGAGTTGGAGCAGCATAAATGTGAACTCCTTCAATACTATTTAAAAGGTAACCCGGACTGCAGCCCATGAAAATGCTTTGCATACATTTCTTGAAGTAGCCTAATGATATGAGTACATATTTTATACAGACTCCATATCACCATGCTGCGTATGCTCTCACAGAAGAGCATAGGCAGCACGGTGATATGTAGTGACACAGAGGAGACCACTGACAAAGGAATTATTGAATAAAGTTATTTTTGTTTTCTTTGCTAACAAAAAGTGTTCCCGTTGCTTCATATAACACAAATTGCACGTCTGATGGCAGATGGAGTTTTCTGATGATGACTTTTCATACCTTTTATGGACCTTGACACTGTTATTTATTTGGCAGTCAATGGGACAGTCTCAAGCCTCCAGGTTTTCATCCACAATATCTTAAATTGTGTTCTGAAGATGAACGGAGCTTTTACAGGTTTGGAACAACATGGGGGTAAGTGATTAATGACAAAATGTTCATTTTAGGGTGTAGTATCACTTTAAAAGTGTGTCTAGGTAGCCAAATTACTTCAGATATTGCAACAGAAACAATATATATATATATATATATATATATATATATATATATATATATATATATATATATATATATATATATATATATATATATATATATATATATATATATATATTTATTTATTTATTTTATATATCAATGTTATTTATACTTAATAGTTGATATATATATATATATATATATATATATATATATATATATATATATATATATATATATATATATATATATATATATATATATATATATATATAGTCATGGCCAATAATATTGGCACCCTTGGTAAAGGCTTTGAAAATTCATCTGCATTGTTAATCCTTTTGATGTTTTATTTAAAAAAAAAATCTAAAACATTTATTCTTTCATTGGATAATAGGAAGTTTAAAACGGAGGGGAAATATCATTATGGAATTAATGTTTTTCTCAAATACTCGTTTGACACAATTATTGGCACCCCTAGAAATTATTATGAGTAAAATATCTCTGAAGTATATTCCCATTCATATTCACAATTTTGAGCACTCTAGCATGATTATAAACATGACATCATCCGGCTCTGGCTTCCTGTTTCACACAAATATAAAGAGGAGGGAAAACAAAGCCCAAATTCCCTTAATCATCCATCAAAATGAGTAAAACCAAAGAATATATTTCTGATGTGCAGCAAAGATAACTGAGCTTCACAAATCGGTGAAGTGGCTTTAAAAAAGCTAAAGCAGTGAAAATTCCCATTTCCACCATCAGGGCAATAATTAAGAATTACCAATCAACAGAAAATGTTATGAATCTGCCTAGAAGAGGTCATGTGTCTATATCGTCCTAATGTGTGGTGAGAAGGAGAGTTTGAGTAGCTGAAGACTCTCCAAGGATCACAGCTGGAGAATTGCAGAAAAAGGGTTCAGTCTCTGGTTCAGAAAACCTTTAAAAAGAATTGTCAAACAGAACCTACATCACCATATGTTGTTTGGGAGGGTTACAAGAAAAATTCTCCTAGCTCATTCAAAAACAAACTAAAGCATATTCAGTTATAAGCCATGACTGGAACTTCAAATGGGACTGACTTCTATGATCAGATGAAACTAAAAATGAGCTTTTTAGCTGCAAACACTCAAGATGGGTTTGGTGAACACAGAGAAAAAAAAAGTACCCCATGTGTACAATGAAATATACTGCTGTATTTTTGATGTTGTGGGCCTATATTTATACTGGAGGTCTTGGACTACTTGTTTAGCATGGCATCATGGATTCTATCAAACACCAACAGATAAAAAAAAATCAGTAAGTGACTGACTCTGTTAGAAGTCTTATAATGGGCCATATTTGGATCTTCCAACTGTACAATAATCCAAACACAAACCTCAAAAACAACACCGAAATGGGTCACTAAACTCAAAACCAAGCTTCTGCTATAGCCATTCCAGTCCTCTGACCTGAACCCTACAGAACATGAGAGGAGTGAACTGAAGAGGAGAAGCTGGGAATCTGAAGGGTCTGGAGTGATTCTGGATGAAGGAATGGTCTCTGATCTCTTGTCAGGTGTTCTCTAACCTCATCAGGCATTATATGAGAACATTTAGACCTGTTAAACCTAAAAGGGTGCCATTAATTGTGGCCAATGTGTATTAGAGAAACACATACACACAAACACACACACACACACATATATATATATATATATATATATATATATATATATATATATATATATATATATATATATATATATATATATATATATAATATTTTGTACTGATAAATTAGAAAAAACTTATGAACTTATGTATTAGCTATTTTGGACGGCTGTAATAGAATTGGACAGAAAAAGATTAATAAGAGAGTGAGAGAAAGGAAAAAAGAGGAAAAGCAGTAAGTATGTGGAAGTAAGAGTCTACCACATCTGTTTCTAATAAGCTCCTGTTCAATCCCAGTTTTCAGAAATTCAGTGTCTTACTGCTTCTCACAGAGTGAGAGAGAGAGAGAGAGAGAGAGAGAGAGAGAGAGATCATAATTACTATAGTGACAAACCAAAATTTAGCAAGTACCTCTCATCATGCGTTTACAATAAAGACGTGAATGATTCTCAAATCATGGAAGATTTTGAGCAGATGTGAGCTGTTTTAAGTAATTACATCTATGATAATGCATGCTGGATTATAAAAATCTAGCAAATTCAATATTATAAGGAGAGAGCCGAGCCATATCTAAATACACATATATGTGGGAGTGTACTCTTCTGACTTGGGTCGGCACCTTAGCAACAAAAGTTACAAAATCAACAAAACAAAACCTGTTTCTTTATAATAGACACCATTCCAAATGCTTACAGGATAATGACTGATATTGTGCCATGTATATTACATAGGTATATAAAATTCCCTCAGCGGTAGGGTTGCCATATGTGCCATTCATATGGGACATGTCCTGGCCAGGATTTTAATATTACCTAAAATATCCAAAACAGTTTGAACAGTAACATGCAAGTATTGTACATAATCAACCAATCGTAGGACTGTCCATGAGAAGGTGAGATCTACAGAGAACGACAAAGCGATGAAAATATGCAAACATGTTTGTTTATTCATTTGACTTGAAGCATCTGTGCACTGATCAAAAAAAAAAAAAAAGAAAACACCAAAGAATCTGAAAGCATAAGGAGCTATCTGTTTTGCTCTCTATATCTCTCATGAATGTCTCACAATGTTCTACTTGCAGTGTAGAAAACACAAAACCTGGATATTTTAGGCAATATTAAAATGCTGGCTGGCGAGTGTCCCATATGAACGGCACTTATGGTCACCCTACTCAGAGGCCATTGGAGGTCCCCATCCCCTGAGTATTAGATCCTGGACTACATTTCCCAGATCCTACCACATACCTGGACTGATTGCACTCAGACCTGTTCTGCATTTCACAAAAAACTTAAGCACTACATACGCTAGGCTCAGTGCGAAGTCTTGTATTGCCATAATCTAGTTTTCTACTGTCTTGCTTGGTCTTGTCTCTGTTTGGACTATTGTTATTATTGCTGCCCGCCCTTTTAACTACTGCCTGGTTTGTTTGGATTATTTGTTCTGTCTTTTTGCTGCCTGTCCAGATTTCCAGCCTGTTATGACCACGGTTACTGTTCTGCCAATGTTGCTGTTGTTACTCTGGATATTACGGCCCACACTGTTTGTACAATGCTACTGTTAAACCACGGATGGATCTTAACCCCAGCTCCTCTGAATCATCGTCACATACTTTTTGGTCTTCAGATGTTTCTTCAATACAATATAGATGGAATAACCACGGACACTTCCAGTTTTCCAAAACTAAAATAAGGCCTAACGTCTAAAGCATGATATACTGATGCCACTGTAGCTCTTTTGAGCCATACAAAATTAAATATTTGCTTCTCTGTCCCTGTGAGAGAGATGTCTGACAGTTTTATTGTGGATTGTGCTTAGATTGCTGCTGAACTGGATCTTGCTTAGGTCATATGAAGAGTTTTAGGGCATTTCTTGCTCTACACTATAATACTAATAATGTAGTTTCTGATGGTTTTGTCCTTTGTCCCTCTGTGTGCGTGTGTGTGGTCAGCAATCTAGGACAACATGGCCACATGTTGCCCACAGTCGGTTTATGTGCTGCTGATGCATCATTTTTATATTAACCCGCCTTTAAGTCTATTGTAAAAAAAAAAAAAAAAAATGCATACTTTGGTAGATCACTTGACCTGTCAGTCAGACACTCATTTCCTATTTAATAGGGCGGTTCTTGGACATATAAATGGCAGTCTAAATTCCTGACTCTGGGAGACTAGGTCACTGTGTTATAGATCACAGTGCAACTTGTGTCAGATCACTCTTGTCTCTTGAGAACCAGAAAAAGGTCTCTGCACACGGTGCCCCTGAACTTTCACACTCAACAATAAATCTATCCAATGGGAGTATATGCATGTGCACGTGTGTCTGCTAAAATCTACTTTATTATACAGTGTATCAAGTAAATAGGCCTACTTCTTGAGAACCAAGTTTTTTTTTTTTTTTTTGTAATTCAGAGTGTATATAGATTATTCAAACCTTATTATCAAACACGGATCATTGCTTTTACACAAATAATTTAAAATATACACTTTAAATGGAAAGTTGACCCAAAAACTTTCACTTACCCTCATGTCGATTCAGACCTAAAAGGCTTTTTTTGTTTTATTATTATTATTATTTTTTTTTCAAAACACAAATTAAGATTTCTTTTTAAGAAACTTGAGAGGTTTCTGTCCCTAGGCTGTTAATGTTCTGGTTCACTGTTTGTTTTCAATTATTTTTCTATTATTTTTTTGTAAAGACTGTAGGAACATGTTCACCTAATCTAACTGTAACTAAATGACATGAAGTCTTACCTCATAACTTCCTCATAAATTAATATCCATTAATTATTAGCATCAATTATCTTTTTATGTAGTCCAGATTATAATTTAAAACCTTTCACTCTGGACAACCGAACAACCCAGTTGGAACATTTAAGCTAATTTGTGAAGTTTATAAAATTAGTCTACTGTTTTTCCATACTTTATGCATCTAGAAAAAATCAATGTCACATTTAGGCATCAATGTTGGTATTGTGTGTTTTAGGTTCAAATCACTTGAAAGAGACGATTTTGAAGAGGATCATACTTATCATCGCTATTAGCAAGTCACAGAGAGGCAAATTAGCTCAACTGAACTGAAAAAGGCTATTAAAGTGGAATGAATTAGAATAAGTTCTCACCTTTGAAATCAATTCTCAATTCCGAATTGATTGTTCGGTAATCGATACCCAGCTCTATCTGTCACTCCTAGTTTAGGTAACCAAAGAGTTACAAAAAAATGAATATGACTGCATTAGATGAACAGATCATTTATGTTTATTGATCATTGTTTAGATAATAAATAAAAGCCTAATAATAAATGTTTTAAACATATAAAGTATCTCTTCCCAAACCGTCGATCCGTATGAACTCGTTTTTTAACTTTTTGGATCTTGTAAGATTTGGTTATCTGGACTTTCAGTGTAGGAACAGAAACCTTTTAAGTTTTATTAAAACTATCTAAATTTGTAATTCAAAGATTAAGCAAAGTATTATGGGTTGGAACAACATCAGAGTTTTCAGAATTTTCCTTTTGTGTTTCTATCCCTTTAACTGAACGATTTTACCCAAACCCCGTGAAACCTCATGCCTCAGTATAAGTTTTGATGCTTGACTTCACCTCGCAGTGGCCTGAAGAAAACAGGAGTACAACAGGAAACCAGGAGTCACAAGACAAAGGTATTTTAATCCCTGTTTGTGCTCTTTCTGCTGTCTCACAGAACGCCTAGAACAGGACTCACAACTTCAGTCTCACATTCAGTCTTTTCAAATGAAAAATATGCCCATCATCTTTTGAAATAAAAGAAACAATCAGAACTCTTAGCATTCCCCCAGTCCAAAAAAAAGTGCATTTATTGTAAAAAAAAAAAAAAAGACTTGTTCCAAACATCCACAACATGTATAATCAACATTTCCTATTAAAGAATGGTGGTGAGAGTGTAGATGAGGGATACAGATATATAGGTTATAATTATAATTATTACTATATTCATTATTAAATTCTAATGAATATTGATTAAAAAAATTAGACCATATGAATGACAAGATATGAAAGCTTTAAGCTGCTGCAGGAATAAATGAAAAGTTTAAGCCAGTCAAAAGCTGAAACCAAATTAAGAAAGTGCAGTGCATGAAAGTCCATGTTAAAAATAGAGCTAAATTCTTTGTGTTGTTTTCATGATGTGATGTTCTCAGCCTAGGAATGTTAGCTAAGAGCTAAAACAGAGACCGTCTGTGTGATAATGGATGTGAATTCTGCCAAAGTGCTAATACATGAATATAGAGGAGATCCTGTCAGACTTTCCACTGACAGCCATAACAAATTCACCCCATCCAGCAGCTGTACCTGTGCCTGCTAGAACACTTTACACTTCTGACAATTCTGAGCTAAACTTGCAGAAAACCCTCATGTCATATGGAAGCACTACAATAGAAAACATTTTGAAACAGGGCTGTGTGATCTGAAATGAAATGTCCATTAATCTGCATGCCAATGAATTACAGTACTACAAAGACAACTCGATTTGTATATTTTCTGAAGAAATTGTGAGTGGTGTATACCCACCACAAACTGCCTTTTGGAAGTAGCCTAAACAAAACTCAATAATTATATTGTGAACAATAACACCAAAATGCATCTGAATTCAACAGGTGAAAATAATTGAAGGTTGTAAAATGCTTCAATAACAGATGATGGTCTCTTTGTAAGATTAAGGGCCTCCTTCAATGTAAAACATTGTCAAATGGTGATGAAAACGGCATCAATTAGAGTAAAAAAAAAATAATAATAAAAGAAAATTATTTTCTTACTTTTAAGGCCCTGATATATTCACAGCAAAGTTATGTTTAGTTTCTTTGCTTAGGAGTAAAAAGATTACAAATATCTGAGCAGAATTATGTTCTGCAGGCTTTCCTTTCAATAAAAACAAGAACAACAAAAAAGAGAGAAAACTTATAGTACAATCTGCAATATTTAATTAAAATTGCTAGAGCCTTTATGTAAATGGACTGTGTGCTGCATGTGTGCAGTCAATGACACTTACACCCTAAATATACAAATGAGGAATGTTAACCTAGGCTTTAGGAATGTACAGTGTGAAACGTCATCTTGTGAATATCTCACATTACTCAGTAACTCAATAACTTGGATTACCCTGCTGGTAAAGTACGAGTAGTGTGAAGTGTGAAGCAACTGAACCCAGTATTCTGTTTGTCCTGGGTCTAGAATCAAGTGTGAAGTCCTCTCTCTGCTTGATTTGAGATATATACCTGTCTGTACCGCGAATAGTGCTCGAATTCTGAAGGTTACTCCCTCAGACTGTCTCCTTCCCCCTGGCCTCAGACAGCACACACAGAGCTCTCCTCTATTTGCCTGCTGTGTCAGTCTGTGACCACAAGGAAGTGTCCAAATGCACATCTTCCTGTCCTCAACACACTCGCTTAGCATAATGAAACACAGATGTTTGCCTAATAAAAATTTTCAAAAGAAAAACTCATCATCTAAGCTTGCATAAGATTTGATATTTCTCTGCTATCAGCTGAGGTTGAGGATGAAGGGGGAAGGAGGAAGGCTTGACATTTCAAAAGAAGGGTCACATTTTTTAAAACTCTCTAGGTATTGCAATAGAGCTAGTCTAAAATAGATTATTGTTGGGAGTCTTGAATGAAATTCATTGGCAGACACCGTGTCTGCTTTATTGCACTGCTGAGAATACATTTCTGGCTGACCATTAGGGCTATGAAGAATCTCTCTCACCTTCCCTTCAAGGCGCGCGGTACCCCCTTGGTAGACGCGGGTATTACGTGGCGGGAGGGTAAAAACAGGAGGCTCTGTGCTAGGAGAACCTCGTCCCAGAGTCAGAGTCATCTTGGAGACATGAGATCCTGTAACAAACTGAACGTCACCCATCATTCTGCAAATACAAGAACAACAGAAGAGATTTGAGTTTCATGTCAAGTTCACCTCACCAAGTTGTTAAAATTGTGGCTGATGCAAAAATATTTAATGTAAAAAATCAAAAAAGGTGCTTGATGATTTTTGAACAGGCAGGAGAATGCAATGCAGTGAATGTTTTTAAAATTCATAAACTGATTGTAGTTCACATAGTCATGTTTATTTATTTTTATTTATTTATTTATTTATTTATTTTTACATGTATTGTGATCCCTCCAATGAGTTTCAGGATTTTCATGAATTTCATATGACAAATTCTAAATGTTCGCACACAGTATTTAGAACGGCATATGTCCATGCTTTTGATCTGGTC
Organism: Carassius auratus; assembly: GCF_003368295.1. NCBI lineage: Eukaryota > Metazoa > Chordata > Actinopteri > Cypriniformes > Cyprinidae > Carassius > Carassius auratus. Next base: position 21,231,630 of record NC_039276.1, read on the forward strand.
TCTGTAGAGTGATGTACTTTTTATAATGCACTTACTGTATAAGGATCATAAGTGTTTTTTTTTTTTTTTTTGTCAATGCATGTTTCTATGCTTTCTCCTGGCACCTTAATGTGAAGACACAATTATAAGTGATTCATTGATCCATTAATTAATGGTAGACAGAGAGGTGTTTGGAGAAACCCATTTAAAAACATTTTGCAATTCCATTTGGTGATGCTAGTGGTATAGAGATGTTATACGTACTCTAACGATATCAATAAGTACAGGTTATAACATATTTAGAAATTATTAGTATTAAGCCCTTAATTAATATATTGTTACTTAGCACAAAACAGTTTTAAAGTTTAAACATAAACTTCACCTCATTATCCAAGGAAACAATCTAGTTGACCACAGACCAAGGGGTATACATGTCAATATTTTATACCTTAAATGGAGTTCATAAAAGTGCATCTACCCATAAAAGGTAAAAAAAAAAAAATATATATATATATATATATATATATATATATATATAAAATAAAAATAAAAATAATGTGGTATCCTAAATCCAGTCGACAGGCGATACCATTACAAATGTACATATCTGATACTTTCAAACACAAGCAAACTCAAATATAGGGCAACAGCGAGTGAAAACACAGCCGTTTTCTCTTTAAGAGGTCTGCAGATTGTAACACATGGGGCGACCACCTCTCAGGCTGAACAAATGAGCCTGTCTCACTCCAGATTTACACAGAGGATGTTACACTCGATTCATTAGGGAATCCAACCTAATCTATCTACTACCACTATGAGTGTCTAGCATCAGAGTTCTGAAGACTACTTTTATATTAACCAAAACTCACATCGAATGCTCCAGAATAAATGCAAACTAAATCAGTCATCATGCATTAATTATTCTTTCATCTGGATCTGCCAAAAGGATGCTTTATAACTTTAATTAAAGTTAATTAATTAAAGGGTTCAGATATGACAGAGAGCAGCATGCATGCAAGGCATGCAACCTCACAGGATAGGTAAATACAGCTGGATCTTTGACGGGCTTTCCTTCTCTCTCTCACTCTTCCTCTCTCTGTTAAAATTTTTCACCATTGTGCTTATTGGCAGACTCCAGACATGCTTTCACATGGTTGTTTTTGAGCACTGGCTTCTTTTGTGCAACACTCACATTATGCTGAAATCTAGATATGGTCGACTGGTCCATCTTCACCATGTTCTCAACTGCTGTACTCTTCAAGCTCTTTCAAAGTGATAGTTGTGGTAGTCATGTTAATTAACCAACCAACTGTTATGCAACTGTGTACTGGGCGCAGGAACATGCCATGGAACATGGAATATTTTACATTTTATATTTAGTTATAAAGAGGGCATATTGTAAACACATCAAATACTCCTTATGACATAGAAACATTGTCCAACATCCACTAATTTCAGTCCAGGAAACAGAAACATATCCAGCTAACACAAAGAACTGCAGTAAATACTTTTTACAGGTTTAAATGGGCGACTTGCTTTTTTCTTCTCTTTAATGAAGTAACCAATAAGAACCCTCTGTCTAATCCCTCACAAATCAGTCTAATTTCTCATGAGTTATATCTTTAAAAGCATGTTGCAATCAGTCGTAATTTAGAAAAAAACTAACAAACTGATCATTGGCATGTGGAAGCACAAATGACAATGAGATTTCAGAGCTACACAAAATTAACTATTGCAAAATAGTTCAATCTCAAACCTTTGAATGTGATTTATAATAGTATCTGCAGATTTGTTTTGAGGTGTCCATTTAGAACACATCACTGCCAAATGTATCAGTCATTGAATCTTCTTTCACTAAATTCTAGACGGCAGTTTCACTGGTTGCAGTTTGTTTACAAATGCATTTTTTCAAACTATCCATCTTATTTGAAACAATATTTGATTCCATACCAAACATCTTATAGCCTAAGAGACACGGACCATCTTTTCTTTTCTGTACCAAAGATATCCAAGGAAAGTGGGAGGAGAGCATTTTAATTTAAAGCCCCTTCTGATTGGAATGCTTTACCTAGGTCTTTTAGATCAATTTCCTCCTTCTACCAGTTTAATATGTCTCTTCTTAATCATTTGGACACCAGTTGCAACTGTTTTGCAGGTTGAATTGGAGATGAAATGGGTGGTTTTGATGTGATGGAGAGCTTCTGTCTTTGTTTTGTTAGTATGTAGGCTATGTATGTATGTGAAGTATGTTTTGTTTTTTGTTTTTTGTTTTTTTGAGGTCCCCTCGAAAACGAGATGTTACATCTCAAGGGGTTTTCCTCTTCACAATAAAATTGACAAAAAAAAAAAAAAAAGATTTTGGTTTAGTACCTGAAAGTTGAAGGGTAATGTGTGAGAGCACGGTATATCACAGTTCCACCAATCCTGCAGAAAGTTGCTATACCTTCTAGAGTTCTGAACTGAACATTACGTCAAATGATATACATTCACTTTTACAAAACCAAATTTTACATTTGATGTGATAAGTAATGTGATGTGTAATTCCTGTGCCAGAAGCATTATCAAGCATCCATGACCAACAACTTATGAAGGGTCACAGGGATGCTGGAGTATATTCCAGTGTCTCGGACCATAGACAGTGGAACAACCTGGGGTGCGTTTTCCAAAATCAACACTGGTCGCAAGTTCCATTTAAAAAAAAAAGAGTTCAGTGGAACTTGTGACCATAGTTAGATAACAATGCTTCTGGGAAATGCACCCCTGAACGAATCAAACAAAACAGCAAAAATCAAATAAAAAAGAAACATTCCCATAGTAAGCCCTTGTTTTCAAACAGACAATTGCCATAATAAGCCTCAGTTTCCTTTCACAATTGTCTACTACTTTTGAAAATAAAATATCTTAAAACCCAACTGTGGGAACATTAAGTTCAATGTTTCTGGCAGCTTCAAATTAAATTAGTGATAAAGAAGAAATTAAGAAAAGGGTGCAAACAACCTCCATGTCTAAATGGGCATTACTGGTTCAATAATCAGGAAATGCGAGTTGCAACAAACTGTGCAAACACTCTCTGCACTAACAAGACAGAGATTTGCGATGGACCAAACACCATCAGCTGCACCAGTTAAACAATCTGTCAGCTTTGAATGCCACATGAATGGAAAGGTAGAACTAAATGAGCCATCACTCAAAAACAGCTATGCAAGAGCATGTATGGACAATGACCAAGCTCAACGGAAACCTTTTCTGGTCAGCTAAAACAACTGATTGTATGTTGTAACACAACCCTTAAAACTTGTTGATCTTCTCTGTCAGCAGGATGCTGAAACTGTTATACACGCCTTCGTCACATCTCAATTAGATTACTGTAATTCACTTCTTTATGGACTGTCAGCTAATAATATCAAACGACTACAATATGTTCAAAATTTGGCAGCTCTCTTGATTACCCACACAAGAAAGAGTGATCACATTACCCCAATCCTCTATCACCTTCATTGACTTCCGGTAACGTTGCGTTTAAACTACAAGATACTTAATCTCACTTATAAAGCTCCCCATAACCTTGGTCCTGTAGATTTAACTGACTCACTTCTGCCATATGCTCCTGCCCACTCGCAATAAACTTCTAGTGAGGGATTGTAGTCACCCTTAAGTTTTGTCTGGTGACTCTGGGAGTGAGGGTTTACAGTGTTTTGTCTCCTAGATTGTGGATTGCTCTTCCCCAAAACATCCATCAAGCATCTTCCCTTCTCTCCTTCAAAAACCTTTTAAAAATGTATTCATTTTCTGAGTATTACTCTTCAGTTCTCAGTCTGTAATTCGTACCCTGTTGTGAATATCAATCTCCATTCTCCTGTATCTCTAATCTAACTTTGTAAGTGGTCTCTGTATATTATTCTCAAATCTTGGTATGTGATCTGTCTTCTGGTATTGATGTTTATCTATTGCTTTTTCTTAAACCTGTCTTGTAAAGTGACCTTGGGTGAAAGGCTCTAAATAAATAAAAAAATATTATTATTATTAAAATGTACTTTAGAGTGAAAGTTTTCAATTGATATTATTAAAAAGTGTGCCTTATAAATGCATGCTTAAGTGTATTTAGAAATATAGTCATGAAGTTGTATGTTTCAAGTTGTTGTTTTGAAAAGTGTGTGATTCGAATTATTTTTGTGCATGATGCTCTGTTTTTAAAATCTGTTCAGATTATATGTTTAGTTGACTTTTATCGTTTACAGTTTTGATTGTATTTAGTTGCTGTTCATGAGCCTATCAGCAAACCTATCAATTGAGAACCACTGCATATTAACTAGTCAAGTCAAGTCAATACTGATTGTGTCAAAGCAGCTTTACAGTGTCAAACAGGAAAATAGCTTGTCAATGATGCAAGAAGACAATAGTTAGTTCAAGTCAGTTCATTGATGATTCAGTGATATCATCATCCAGCTCAGCTCTCTTCCAATAGTGTCTGTGCAATCAGTCAAGAGTCTCGAACTAAGCAAGCAAAAGGTGACAGTGGCACCAAATTTCCATCGGTGACAGAAATGGAGAAAAAAACCTTGGGAGAAAACAGGCTTAGTCCTCTGGCCAGACAAAATCAGCATGGTGCTGCTTAATTCCAGGCTGCAACACAGGTTAGATTGTGCAGAGGACTTGTTTGACCCTTTAACTTGCTCAGTGGCAGCGCGTCCACATGCAGCGGCTTCTCTCTGTCCCTAGAGAACGGTGTTTTCGTGTTTTTGTCTTGTGAGTCACAGCGTTTTTGTACGTTGTCTTCAGGTCTACATATCTTTAAGTGCTCATACAGTCGTGAGTTTCTGCTGGATGTCGGCAGAATCGCATTTTTACAGTTAAAGTGCACATGGAATCAAAATTGACTATATTTACTTTGTTCGCCTAAATTGATCATTTTGTGCTGAACAATTCATCCATGCGAGTCAATCCACACAAAAAAAAAATTTTTGGCTTCATAATCTTTAATCAAAATCTGAAAATGCCCCTCCCCTCTGCATTGGAGGACCTTCACTGATGATGTAGGCTTGAGGAATTGGGTGTCTGCTTAACCCGTAACCACGCCCCTCCAACTGACAGTAGACAGGCTGCCTGTGTGTTTGCGAGCATTGACAGCGCGTGAAAGGAGAGATGGCGAGGAGGTGTATTTTTGGTTGTGGTACTCACGGAACACTTTTCCCTTTCCCTAAACTTCCCTCGTTACGGTCCAGTTGGCTCGATTTTTTACATTTCGAGGAAGGAGGAATAACAGAGCGGTCACAGATGTGCTCGAAGCACTTCACGCGCAAATGCTTCAAAAGTTGGACAGAACACGAAATTGGATTTGTGAGATATCTGTCATTAACAGATAACGCTGTCCCGTCAGTGTACACCGTTGGTACCTCACAAAGTTTGACGACGGTGAGTTGAAATGAACCATGTCTCATGCAATTGAACACACCTACTTATCTAGATCCAATTAGGTGCTAGCTGGAAAATAAGCCACGGCCACTATTTTCCTCATTTATTATTACGTTTCTCTCGGAAATACGTCACAACACTGGAGAAAAGTCGTTTGCAACTTCCGTTTCACTGGGACTTTAAGCTCTGCGCACGCTGAACAGCTGCGGGATCTTGGGCTGCTCCAGAGGCCTACACCATCACCGACCCCCACTACTGCATCTCGCTCACAGCGAAGGCGCCACAAGTAGCGTGAGAGGAAGCAGAAGAGGGATGAGTGCGGGGGTATCCAGGCTAGGCTAATGGCTAACGCACACAAGTCATCTATCCTCACCATCATACTGTCTAACGTACACTCTTTGGACAATAAATTGGACTACATCTGATTACTACGTTCAACTCAGAGGACTGTAAGAGACTGTTGTGTTTTTGTGTTCATGGAAACATGGCTCAGCAACAGCGTTCCAGACTGCGCTATTCAGTTCGACCAGCTGACGTGCTATCGAGCGGACAGAGCTCTCGTCGCGGGAGGAAAAACCCACGACAGCAGGCTTTGTGTTTACATCAATGACGCATGGTGCCATGATGCTGTTGTGATCTGCAAACACTGCTCACCCCTGGTGGAGTTTATGATTATTAGGTGCCGGCCATTCTATCTGCCGAGGGAATATACTGCCATACTGCTCATTTCTGTTTACATTCCCCCGATCAACATCAACTGCAAAAGGAATGATGAACTAAATGAACTGTACCAGCACATCAATGAGCAGCAGACAGCATATATTTATCATGTATGTGAGGCATCTATTTGCTGATTTTCGGTTAATTTTTGTGAAGTGATCGTGTTCAAGATGAGATGGCAGAAAGTGCATGTTTGTTTTCATCTTTTATTTCACTTACCTTTATGATCAAAACTGATGGCGTATCCACTGAAAAAAAAATGCAAGTGATTGTGCTGGACACTTCCATGTCCTTCAAAACACGCTACAGCTTTCACTTTCTGCACTAACTATTGGATATAGTGCATATTTATATAGAAAGGGTTTAACATTTAAACATTGTTATATGCTTGAACTCTATAGATTTTATATTAGGCAAGTTGTGATGATTTGAGCAGACTAAACTGATCAAACATAGGCTCACTGTCTGCCGCTGGCCACTTGGTTGTTAATTTAAAAAACAAAAACTTGTAATGAACAAAAATTGCCAAACTTTTTCCTAAATTAACCAAATAAATAAACAAAACTAAATATAATCAATTTGCCATTACATACAAAACTTAAATATTTTAATAGCTGAAATAGTAGTATAAGCTGTTTTTGGAGAAAGGGGACAAAAGACGGTCTCGGGTGTTAACTCTCATAAGCTGTCAGACACAGGCCAGGCTAGGGACTGTATAGGGCTCTACCAGGAACTATGATGAAGCAGTGCTAAATATATAGCATAATGTCAAAATACTCATTTAGAAATTTTTTAATGAAACAAATTTAATTCTGTTAGTATTCCCACTTTTTACAAAATGTATCTATAATCTGAATATTTAGTTTTTTGATGTAACTGTAACAGATTAAAGTTGCTAAATTTTTGTATCCTGATTACGTAACGCTGTTACATGTATTCCGTTACTCCCCAACCCTGGTGAAGAAATTCATAAAAAGTCATTATTGCTGTGCTGTGGAGAAATGTCTGCTCCTGCTAATGCTTTATTAGCTTTATTTTTAGGCACTGTATTGAAAAAATACCTGGGGTTGTGTTTGTTTTCTTCTAAGAGAGACAAGCACTTTTTAAGGCTTTTCTGTAAGTATAAATACTTTCCCTCCATGCAACATAAAATACCTCTAGTTTTGTTTTCTTCCAGCTGCTCTCCATTCTTCAGGCTGCTCTCTTTAGGGCGCGTTTGTGTTCATTATACCATATTGTCAGACTGTTTTCCTTAATCTTCTTTAAAGCTGCAGTCGGTAACTTTTGATGCTCTAGCGGTTAATAAACAGAACTGCTTGCGTCTTGCGGAAGAACATCGTAGCCGGAACTACTTCTCTCTGTTTATGTCTATGAAGAATCACAAAGGTACTGGGTTACTCCGCCCCGGTACCCCCGAAGCAATCTAAAATAGTCTGAATATAAACACTTATTATAGGTGCACCCTAGTGATTCAGGACAAGCTAAAAACATGGTTTGGAAAATGCATTAATTGTGTACTTACTTATTATATACATTTTGTCAATTTTGAACACATAAAAAAGTTACGGACCGCAGCTCTGATTGGTTGTTTCTTACCGGGAGCGATAGTATTCCTCCAAATGGCAATAGGACAACTGGGAGGAGCCAGAGGAGCTTGATTTTTTTACAGATTATCTGTCTCATATTCTACTGTCAGGACATAATGACAGGTTTAACAAAAATGTAAAAAATAAATTTTTACAAAAGTTACCTACTGCAAGTTTAAGTGCAAATGAGCAACCTTATCTAAAGTTCTAGAAAAGAGAGAATTTATAGTTTATGTTACATCAAGTATTTCTGAGCTGTAGGATATGCTGAGGAATTGAGACAAATCAGGAAGATTATTTACAAAGCAGTCTTTTGTGGCAGAATTGCAATGCCATTTACATTAATTCCATTTAAAGTATTAAACCTAAAGTATGATTATGACAATGTGTATGCCCTGAAATGTGTTGTCTAACTCCAGTGTTAATGTACATAGCTGATACATACTTGCCACAAAAATTTTTGAAGCTACAGTATCATGGATGGTGCATCTACAAAACGTGAATTTTTAACCATGCAATCAACTTACTGGTAAATTATAAGGCCATATATGGTGAGGTGTATTTGTATGTGACTGCAAACATGCCATTCTTTAGAAATAATGGTATATTATCAGCACAGCTGCAGACAGGCATATGTTTTTTTTTGTTTCTAGTTGTCTGTTGATAGCATGAACAGAGCCAAAGCTTTATCGGTTTACCACTGCACAGTACATATTCCACTGACTCTCCGTTTGTGTGTGTGTGTGTGTTGAGCTGGTGCTGTTTAGAATGGCTCCCAGTCAATAATGACCTGATTCAACAAACAAACTTTAACTATATTATCTGCAGTCTGTGAGGCCAGGACTTTCAGGACAGGATAGTGTTTCACAAAACATCATGATCTTTTGGATCAAAATATTTGAATAATATAGTAACTATTATGATGCTATATTTATTACATTCACTCTTCATCTGGTTATGAATGTTTAAGCTGGACGATACTTACATTCAGTAATGTAATGCAAATGCTTATGTGACTTCAGCTGCAGAAAAATAACGTCACATAACAACAGTGATTGGCTGATGGCGCCATAAGAACATGCACAGTCTTAAACATTTCAAAGGCAGCGAAGAAGAAAACATAAGTCTATTTCACACTTTTAAGACCTCTCAAAAACCAGTTGGCACTTAACTTTAAAATAACATACTTCAGTCCACTAAATTGTTGTATGTCAAACAATGCATGTCAGTCGCAATAAAATAAAAATATATTGTGTTTAAATTTATTTTTTAATGCACTTAGCTCAAACTTTGAGTGTTTTTACACACTTAAGCGCATCTCCTTATACAATTTAATTATTACTTCTACTGTCTTTGAAATTTTAAGTTTACTTCTAAAATGTACTTAAAAGTATTAATGGTAAACTAAAATATAACTGAATTTCCAAAAAAAAAAAAAAAAAAAAGATTTTTTTAAACTAGTAGTGCTTTAGTATTTTAGTCAACACCATGGAAATAAGTGCTTCCAAAGCACAACCAAATATTATTATTACATAAAACATTAATATTATAAAACATTAAAAGTAATGAAACATTTAAAATGTACTTTAAAGTCAAATTTTGCTTTGAAATTGTACTCTTTTTAAGAATACTTGAGTACATACATTTTAAAATACATTTTATTTAATTAGCATTATATTATACATACGTGTATTTTATATACACTTAAGCCTCAGAGTACACTAAAGCGTGCAGATTCAATACAATTAAGCTTACTGTTTTTTTTACAAGAGACATTTAACACATACGGTTTTCTAAAACATAGGGTCAATTTCCCCTCAAGCTTGTCAGATCTATTGTAAATGTATTTTCATTGACATTTCCTTGACCGTCTGGTTATTTCCCAGAGCTAAAAGGCAAACAATTCACACACAGGTGTCTGCTTATCCGCAGCACAGGTTAAAGACCTGAAGTGAGTGAGATCAGGGTGAAAGAATGAGAATTCACACATCTCTCTCTGTCTCTCTCTCTCTCTCTTTCATTGTTTGCCACATACAGATACTCAGATGTTAGCTCAAAATTTAAGTAAAATTAAATTATTAGAACTGCAAACATGATTGAAGATTAGAATGACATTCCTATAAAATGTCTCAGGTTACGAATGTAACCATGGTTCCCTGAGTAGGGAACGAAACACTCCATCCTCTAGGGGTCGCTATGGGGAGCACCTCACCGTAACACGTGTCTGAAGCATACATTGAAAAAACACCAACTTGTTGACCGGTGACAGCCTCTGAAGTCACTGCCGGCGCGACCATAAACAGGCACCGGGAGAACACATCATTCACTTTTTTTAGGCCAAAGGCCTAAGCTACATACCCAACTTAATTGTTAGAGCCTTTGCCTGGGGTAGAGCTGAAGGCTTGAAATCAGGAAAGATTCCTTTAAAGGTATACGGCTAAGAACCTAGCATTTTATACTAAGTCTTGCCTGTCACACAGGGGCCTCCTGCTAGCTTTCGCATAAGCTTGCTGAAGGAGCTATCTCAACAGATCTCTAGTAGCAACACCATGTTTAGGTTGGTATCAGAGGTTACATAGGTGTAGTGGCGCCCAAAATGAACGGGGCTTTTACCAACTCAAGAAAAGGCACGAAGCAACTGTGCGAAGTCCTCACCATTGAATAGTCAAGTCACATTTATTTATTTAGCACTTTAAACAAAATACATTGCGTCAAAGCAACTGAACAACATTCATTAGGAAAACAGTGTGTCCGTAAAGCAAAATGACAGTTAAAGGCAGTTCATCATTGAATTCAGAGATGTCATCACTGTTCAGTTAAATAGTGTTTGTCCATTAATTTGCAATCAAGTCAACGATATCGCTGTAGATGAAGTGACCCCAACTAAGCAAGCCAGAGGCGACAGCGGCAAGGAACCGAAACTCCATCGGTGACAGAATGGAGAAAAAAACCTTGGGAGAAACCAGGCTCAGTTGGGTGGCCAGTTCTCCTCTGACCAGACGAAACCAGTAGTTTAATTCCAGGCTGCAGCAAAGTCAGATTGTGCAGAAGAATCATCTGTTTCCTGTGGTCTTGTCCCGGTGGTCCTCTGAGAAAAGGTCTTTACAGGGGATCTGTATCTGGGGCTCCAGTTGTTCTGGTCTCCGCTGTCTTTCAGGGATGTAGAGGTCCTTTCTAGGTGCTGATCCACCATCTGGTCTGGATACGTACTGGATCCGGGTGACTGCAGTGACCCTCTGATCTGGATACAGACTGGATCTGGTGGCTATGGTGATCTCGCAATAAGAGAGAAACAGACTAATATTAGCGTAGATGCCATTCTTCTAATGATGTAGCAAGTACATCGGGTGGTATGGGAAGTGTTCCCGGTTCAGGTTTACCTAATTAATGCAGCCTAAAAATGCTTTAACGGATTTGGATATTAAAATCATATTAGTATGTTATGTGTAAGCCCCCGCAGAAACCTGTGATCTCAGCCACCTAATACTGGAATATTGATGGCTGGTGCTAGCGAATGTTTAGTAAACACTGTAACTGAGCACTGCAAAGGAAACTCACAGAGTTTATTAGTAGACACATAACCACTCCTCTTACCCCTGCCCGCAGGTGGGGGAGGAGCAAGGGTTGCAACACTAGCCTTCTGTGCCTGTCTTTGATCCTCAGATTGAGACAGGCCAGGACCCCTATGTTGTTCAGGCTCAGACCTAGACCTTCATGGAACAAAGGATCTGAAAGCAGCGGAGTGCACCTTCGTCTCCCTAAACTCCTCGATCACCGTCTCAACTGAAATACCGAAAAGTTCAAAAGGCAAAACCTGAGCATCGAGTAGAAAGCCTTTTCTTTCTTCCCCATGTCTGCCAGGTTCATCCACAGATGTCTCTCCTCTACCATCATGGCCACCATAGTCCTGCCCATAGCATCTCGGCTACCTGATCAGGAAAAAGGCCCTCGCCTCTATTCAGGTCTCTTAGCAGATCAGTCTGACATGCTTGAAGCACCACCATCGTGTAATAATAAACACAGCCTGACCTGCTGCTGCGTATACCTTGCCATTTAAGCAAGATGTATTTCTTTAAGGGGCTTAGATGGCAGGGAGGGTGATTAAAAGAGGATGTCTTTCCCACAGAAAGAAATCTCTTTCTAGAGGAGGCATCTTCTCATAGCAGTTTTCGCGCATTGCCTCGATGTTGGCACAACTCTTATGCCAAAACCAAAGGATGCGAGAAGAAAACAACCTCTTTCATTTCTTTTCGATCTCTTATGGAGATCATTCAGAAATGGAAGGCTCACCTGAGCTGGAGGGCTATGGTCAGAAAGATAACACTCATCAAGGTTTTTTTTTTTTTCTTTTTTTGGCCTCACAGTGTCACCTTGTTAGCGCACTTTCATGGCAAGTCCAACTTTGCCATGGCGCGATCCATAACCTCAAACAGCTCTACATACACAGGGCAGGAGAATTGTGGGAGGCTCAGCCTCAGCTTCTTCACCATCCTCAAATATCTCCTGCTTTTCCTGGGTAAAAACCCAGCAGAGCACTAACCTCAGTATCAGAAAGTGTTAAAGATATAACATCATCCTCCTGGAGTTCTCTCGTCCACCATTACGAGCGTGAAAGGGAAAGTCCCTCTTTAAACCATTCATAAAGCTCATTCTCCTCCGTGCCTCAGGAGCGGCGGGTCCTGAACCGCGGGAAGCAGATGGCTTCCTTTTTTCCTATTTTCCCTCCGAAAGAGAGACGAACAAGTACAGAGCTTTTTCATTAAAAAAAATGCTCACAATGCATGCAGATTGCTTGATCAAAGACAATGCATGCATGATTTTTAGTCAAACAAATGATGCAAAGATTGTGTGTGTCATCGGGTGTCAAATAACGCCGACACGGATGCACACATTGTCTAAAGGCTTGCTAGTAGTCGCCATGTTAGACAGAGAAAGATCACTCTTACCAGTACTTTCAGATGCACACTTCAAACAGAACAGTCAGTGAAGACGAAGAAGAGAATTTCGTGTTCTCCCGGTGCCTGTTTTAATCGCTCCGGTAGTGATGTCAGAGGCGGTCACCGGCCAACAAGTTTTTGTTTTTTCAATGTATGCTTCAGACACAGGTCACAATAAGGTGTTCCCCATAGCGACCCCTTTAGGACAGAGTTCAAAGTTTCCTTTAAAGGGAACAAATGTCAAGAAAATAATCTAACGTGAAATCAAGTCCAAATCAGTCCTCTGCATGAAAAAGTGCATAAAATCTTGAATCAGTATGTTGCCGTTTATCTGTGACAAGTGAGAATTTACGTGTCAGTTCTGATCATCAAATGAAACTGGAAACATCATATTTTATAGCATACATGACTAAATGGACAATGTACACGTGAAAGGGAATGTTTCAACGAATGAATGGATCCTTCGTCTTTCATTGGTTATTCCATCTCCCGAATTTTCTGGTGTCCACCAGTTTTGGCCATCAAACAGATGACATCATATTTGTCTTGGATACTTTAGTATAAAGAGGAGGTTCATGGGTGACTTGATGACAGCCAGGTCTTCAGGTCCTTTGGCAGCAAAACAAGGCCAAATCATCACCCCTCCATTCAGCACAGTTTGACAGTAGGCTTGAAGTGTTTGTGGAGAAACATTCTGAATACAATGACTACTTCTGTCTGTTCTCAAGACATTGTTCTACAAATACTGTGGCTTTTTTAAATGTAACTTTAAAAATGCAAACCAGAGCTGCCAGGGAACAGGCTTTATCCTAAACATCCAACAACATATATATATATATGTATCATACACACACACCAAGGTGCACATTTTCAAAAGACAAGATTCTGACAAGAATTTTCCGTTTTCCTCAGTGTTCTCTGTTTGTAAATCATCCTGTAGAATGTAGAAACTCAAGAATGACTGGTTTCAAATTGTTCGGAAATTGCCTTATAATTCTCCTCAGAGTGATGACAACAACAACTGCCTTCCTTGTTGATGTATCTGAATTTGTGTTGTTATGATTAACAACAGGGAAACTAGGGAGCAGAATGAGGCACAGTCATGGTTTCAGCATTTTGGCCTCCTTTTGCTTTTGTGTATTATCCCACAAAATAAGAGTTGTATAATTATAGAAGCTGGTGAAGACCAGATGCTTATGATGTAATAATAATAATAATAATAATAATAATAATAATGTATGATATACTTCAACAAATAGTCTAAAATGAGGGTTTGCCCTGTATGGTGTGTGGTTCTGCCTCTGGTAAAACAATGTAATCAAGCTTCAAAAATGTTCTGTCCTGTCAGAAAACAGAAACACTGGTGGTGAGGTGTCTTGTTAAATGTAACTTCAGCCAGCTGCACAGACACTTTGTATAGAATTGTCTACACACAACAAGAGGAAACATTTGTGTTCATTGACTCACTCACAGGATTCTGAACAAACACAGATAAGACATGAAAAGAGTCTGTCAATGTCCTCCAATCACACCAGCTCTGAAACACAACATAACCACCTAACCTGCATATGACCATTTAAAGCACTGAATCTAACACATCTGGAGGGTGGAGAGAGAGAGGGGGGGTGGCTGTTAAAGAACTGATCATACCAGTCATAGTTCAGAAAAAAAGACAACAGGAAGGGGCTTTATAGAAAGTAACGCCCTCTGATACACCTCACCCTTCATACATAATAAACTTAATAAAGGGCAAACGTCTATTCATTAACCTAACGAAACTGAGGCTTCATTCATCTTCACAGGCATTGTTGCACATCATGAATTTAACCACAGCATTAGGATCAAAGACATTCAACCAGAATAAACGTCATATTTATGTTGATTAGGAGTAATTATACAGAATGTGGAATAACTGGAAATATACCCACATTACACACCTCTTACAGTATACTGTATGTAAGGATATCGTCATATTTCATGCGTTAATCACAATAAACATTATTTGCAATGTCCTCAAAATGTGACTCACTTAAAAATGAATTGGATAACAAATAACAAAGCAAATGTCTATGCTCCAGGAGCGTTTCTCTTAAATAACTTTTCTAATGATTTTTAATCAGATTGTGTTTTTGGTGATTTATAGTGGATAAAATCAGTTCACACAGGTGTCCTAGACGGGAAAAAAGTATATACAGTGGTCTACAGTATAACAATGCATTTGCATTTGACCTTGCACAGAATGTGCAAAAAGTGGATATGATGTACCATTTGAACTAATATATGAATGTGAGATCAACATTTCTCACAGGTAAACTCAAACTATTTAAACGTCATCTTAAGCTGCATAAAGAGTCAGAGCAAACTCACCCAGACTGTCGTGTTGGACTCTGAAGAGATTAGTGTCCGTCTGCTGCACGTCTGTCATTCACAGGAGTTCAGCGGGACACAGCAGAGAGCGCGTCCAGACTCGCTGTCCTGACTCTGATTTGCTCTCAACGTGTTCTCCCTGTCGGCACCGAACTTGCTGGCATGAATCCTAACATCACAGGCTGAGAGTTCCTCATTGGTCGCAGGGTTATAGGAGTTGAAGGGGGAGGACTGAACACTGCTCAGACTAAAAATTAGATGTGTGCCTCACTGCTTTTCTGTTTTCATTTGAAGCCAGAGGAATGTGAATATAGGACAAGTTTTCATTGTTTAATGTAATAGTTTTACCTAAGGCTTCTTTTGGATACATGTACATAGAATTAATGTTTGTAGAAAGTATGTATTTAATACTGTCTAAAACACTATAAATGTACAGTAAAACTTTGTAAAGTAAGTTTTTATTTTTTTTAAAGAAGCATAGATACATTCAATTGATCAAAAACATTTAAATAAATTTTGTATATTCATATATATATATATATATATATATATATATATATATATATATATATATATATGAATACATTCAGAATTATAAAATTATAAAATAAAATAAAAATCATATAATCTGTCAGCAGTATGTCAACACATGTTAAGACTGAAAGTGAAAGCAAGGCTGATGGACACATGACCAAATGTACCAGGGTACTGCACATATCCCAGTGCAAGTAGAAACAGCTCATAAAAACTTGGCAGGTATTTAACAGCCCCCTATACAAACCAGCCGCCCACTACACAAACCCAACATCTGGCTCTGCACAATGACACTGATTGGCTACTAGACTTTGAGCAAAGCATAAACCAAGTCCTGCTGCCTTGGGCTAAATAATGAGAGACTTTGAAAGAAATGTGACTGTGAGAAATATATGTTCTTGGATCTGATGTATAGCAGGAGAGAGAGCAGCAGGCTATAGATCGCCAGGAACATGTGGAATGGCCATCTTATGTATATCTCTGTGTTTTGGGTTTAGTGTATGGATTTTGACTTAAATTCTGAATACAGAAAACACCTGCTGAGGTCTCCTGAATGAGGGATCTTTAGCACCACCAATGACATGGTCCTTCTTGTCAACATTTGACTAAAAACAGGGAGGAAATTACTAGCGCCAAAAAAACAGAAGTGACTGTGTGTCATGAAAAACAAGAATCTTAATGATGTCTTCAATATATCAATTTATAAATTGATAATACAGATCTGTGTTGGTGTTGGAGTGGTCAGCCATTGATAATGAATAGGTGACAGTTAAAGTGATAGTTCATCCAAAAATAATAAAGATTACATCCACAAGCACAGAGTGGAGACATTCACAAACAAAACTGATGACGACCAGTTATTCGTGAAAATCTTTACTGAGGAAACTATTGCGCCACCTGGGGGATTTAAAGAAATATTGGCATAATAAAAATAGAAATTGTAAAAAAAAAACAAAAAAAAAAAAAAAAAGACTCAAAAAAGTGATTTTACCAAATCTATTATCTGTATAAAGCTTGTAGTTTATATTATTTGGGTGTTTATTGTAAACATATTGTAAACACAGCGTGTGGAGGGTCTTATCTGCAAATGTGTTCCAGTAAGAAGAGTTTCCTGATGCATCAGCTGCACTTCCAGGGACACAAATCGCCCACAGGAAACATAAAGTAAACACTCTCTGGGAACACTGCCCTAAACCCTAGACAAAACATCTGCCTGAAAGAGAGAGAGAGAGAGAGAGAGAGAGAGAGAGAGAGAGATGGACTGAGAAAGGACTATACAGCATTTCAATACAATTAAGGGGCAGTTCACTTAAAGGTGTCATGTGATGTTTTTTTAAAGATCATTATTTTTGTGTATTTGGTAGAATATGTTGACATGCTTTAATGTTCCAAGAACACATTCTTTTTCAAATACTGTACATTATTGTAGGTCCTCTATGCCCCGCCTCTCTCAAACGTGTCGCTTTACTACAAAGTTCCTCCTTCCAACAATTGCAGTCTGCTCCGATTGGCCAAGTGACCCAGTGCACTGTGATTGGCCGAACACCAAATGACTCCACTGTGTGACCCTCTCTCTCTCTCTCTCTCTCTCTCTCTCTCACACACACACACACACTCTCTCTCTCTCACACACACACACACGCACACTCACACACACACACACAGACACAAGCGATGTGTAAAACTCCGTATTTGAACATTCAATAGCAAATACTTAAACTAATAACAAAACATACTTAAAGTAGCTGATTCAGAAGCGCCAGGTTGTCATGGCAAAGTCAGATTTACCTCCTCTTCTAGGTTCATCCATAAAATGCATTGCTCTTCTGTTGTAAGTAATCTTAAAAATACCCAAATGCATCTACTTTTGGAGGGCCAAAAAAGTCCTTTGCTTTTACCTAGATACACACTGCATATCCCTGACATGGCTGCTTCAACACTAACTGCGGTTACTGAAACAACGCCTTCTTTCTTTGCGTGAACATTTGGGTAGCATTACGCAAATATTTGCACGTAGTGACGTAGACATGTGGGGGCGTGTTTGAATGAGCCGTGGCAGAGTCTTAACTTTGATAAAGAATATCTATTTGGATTAGAGACTTTAGTCTTTGCAACTCTACACAGCTTCTTCATGCACAAAGAGCTTGTGACACTCCAAAAAGAAAGAAAAATCGCATCATATGACCCCTGTAAAAAATGAAATTAGTAAATAATGACAGAAATGTACAGTTATGGCTTTAGTAAATGACCATGCTCAATTATTTAAAGATCCCTGTGCTGAAAAATGTTTTTTTTTTTTTTTTTTTTCAATTGTTTACACATCTGTCTGGTCTTTTCAATATGCTTAATGTAACAAGGAGTCAGAGGTGTTCGGATCCATGTGCAGAATTTTATTAAGAGAATGGTCATACAGGGAGAAATCAGGAATGGCGTCAGGTGTGTTAGGGATATCCAGAATCATTAACGATTACAAGCAGAGATTGGGGCAGGCAGCCCCAATCAGAGTCGGTTACACAATCCAAGATCAGACACGGGAAAAACAAACACAAGGGAAAACGCACGGAAATGCTAGACAGGCTAAACAAGACTTCACAGTGAGTGAGGGTGATTGTGCTGCTTTTATGTGTGTGTAAAGGAGGTGCAGGTGTGGCAAGGAAATTGGCTGATGAAAGAGGTGCAGGTGTGGCAAGGTGATTGTGCTGCAGTGACTCATGGGGAATGTAGTTTGGGTTTGGTGCAACAGTATGAGAGGTGTTAGTGTCCAAGTGACATCTGGTGGTTGATGGGTGGAATGTTCCTGAGTGGAGTGCCCTCTACTGAAGTTCATGTGCACTCCATCTAATGATCGTGACACTTAAAGACACAGTTGTTAAGCATCCACTTCTTAAAATTGGTGTATACCAAAGTCTCAAAAATGCCGTTTCCTACCGTCACAAACATGTTACCCAATCCTGCCAACTTGTGGGGTGGGGCTCTTCATATAATTATCTTCACTGGCAATTCTATTTACAATTCTATTATATTATATTTACAATGCATTTTTGTAGTGTTGAGCAGAGTAGTCAGACATCTGTTGATTTCTTGAATGGATTGGCCACTCAGAGATGTTTAAGTTTGTTACAATCCACTCACTCTTCAAAAAGCTGAAGTTTTGTTCAGTACTGATTTCCCCTTCAGGAAATCACACTGCGTTGAAATGTTTTGGGAATTCTTCTGCGAGACCACGCACTGAATCATGTGTGAAATCAGTCCAATGGAATGGTGAGATATCACAGGGTGTTGTAGTGACCAGGAAGTATAAAACACATGTGGTTGACACAGAGAAAGCTCCTGTCATTCATTAAGTGCTCTGTATGTGTTGGTCTTTTATGTAGTGTTCTGCAAGTATAGCACTTTTCTTATTTTTGCATAAAAATGGCAAAGGTTACTGACAAGCAACGTTTCAAGCTGTGTGTACCTCTCTGCCCGCTCTTCATTATGGGTGGGGATACACACAACTTGTGCATTGTTTGTTTAGGAGTGGAGCACAGCCAGTCAGCTCTCGAGAGAATGCGGATGCTCCACTCCCGATGGGCGCTCCTTGAGGTGGGCACCCTCACTAGTGTTCCTCGTGGCTCAGGTCCTGATTCTGCTGAGGAATTCTTAGGTTTTGGTGGGTAAAGCACACATGGTGGCAGGTCAGGCTGGGGATTGCTTGCACACCATCATGGTGTTGCAGACTTACCAAGCCGACCTTCAGAAGACGGACTAAAGAGGAAACCTTGGATCTTGTCTCAGGGCCCGGTGTTAGGATTTGCTTTCATTGTGTCATCTTTTCCCCTGATTTCTCTGTTAGTGCTAGTTCTGTAGAGAATAGGCATGGACGGGGTCAGTCTTCTGCTAGTAGCCCCATTCTGGCCTGCCCCAGTATGGTCCTCAGACCTTATGTCTCTTCTCGATGGGTCTCTCCTGGAGATTCCGATCAGGAGGGACCTTCTCATGTGGGGTGTTTCATCCTTCATCCCCATCTGTAGATATGGAAGTTGTGGGCATGGCCCCTGAGGGGGCACAGCTCTTAGCATATGGCCTCTCAACTTAGGTTGTTGAGACCATACTCCAGTACAGAGCTCCCTCCACAAGGAAATCATATGCCATGAAGTGGTGCCTTTTCATTTCTTGTGTGGCAACCGTCAGCTGGACCCATTTAACTGCTGAGTCGGTTCAGTGCTGGAGTTCCTGCAGGAACGGTTCTCTGCAGGGTTATCCCCCTCCTCCTTGAAGGTATATGTGGTGGCCTTAACTGCTTACCACACCCCTCTTGGTGGCCAGTCATTGGGCAGAGATCCGCTAGTTACTAGTTTCCTCCTTGGTAACCTGAGGTTGAGGTCTCTGGCATGCTCTAGAGTCCCTCCATAGGATTTGGCCATGGTTCTGAATGATCTCTGTAGACCTCCTTTTTAACCTTTGGCTGAGATTTCAGACAGGTACCTTACAGTCAAGAGATTATTATTGTTAGTCATCTCTTCTCTTAAAAGAGTGGGTGACCTTCAGGCCCTTTCTGTGGCCTCTTCTTGTCTTGACTTTTCACCTGGCATGGCCAGAGTTTTCCTACACTCTAGGCCAGGGTATGTTCCCAAGGTGCCCTCCTTGTTTCCTTGGCCCATAGTACTGCAAGCCATCTGTCCTTTTCCCTTTCAGGACCTAGACTACGTCCACAGAGCTGCCCTGTGAAGAAAATCTGAGCAGTTATCTGTCTGCTATGGTCCTCCTAAGAAAGGTCTCCCTGAGACCAAGCAGACCATAAGCAGGTGGATAGTGGATGCAATTTCCATTGCTTAAGTCTTCTAATTTCCCCTATCTTTCGGGGAACTAGGGTTACATATGTAACTTAGTGATATCCTGAACACTCACAAATAAAAAAGTTGTAAACGTGAGAATGATTGATTGTGTGGTTTAAAGCTTCACTGATTATTACGTAACTTTGTGAGATGAAAATTTACTAAGATGAGTGACAGTTTAAGTGATTATAAAGAGAGTGCGTTTCAGAATTTTAATAAATTCACTCACTCTCTGATAACCATTTATCCATTATTGCCAGTTGACATTGTGTAGCATTTACTTCTTCAGTTAAATGAGTGAAAGTGGAGCAGATTCGTCTAGTTTGAAGATACAATAATTATCTATTTTGATGTGTTGACTAAAGTTTTCTTGGTTTACATTAAAAATGTATTACTTTTAAAGTTAATATATTTAAAAATGACTAAATAGCACCTTTGATATTGCAAATTAATTATTACAATATTTAAATGCATGACATACAAGTTTTCAATAGAAATAACATTATATTTCATTTTATTATATGCTTGTCAGTACATTCACTTAAAAAAAAGGTACAAAAGCTGTCATTGGGGTGGTACCTTTTCAAAACAATAAAAGTAGGTATGCAAATGTGTGTATATATATATATATATATATATATATATATATATATATATATATATATATATATATATATATATATATATATATATATATGCATTGACTAAAGTTTTCTTGGTTTACATTAAAAATTTATTACTTTTAAAGTTAATATATTTAAAAATGACTAAATAGCACCTTTGATATTGCAAATTAATTATTACAATATTTAAATGCATGACATACAAGTTTTCAATAGAAATAACATTATATTTCATTTTATTATATGCTTGTCAGTACATTCACTTAAAAAAAAAGGTACAAAAGCTGTCATTGGGGTGGTACCTTTTCAAAACAATAAAAGTAGGTATGCAAATGTGTATATATATATATATATATATATATATATATATATATATATATATATATATATATATATATATATATATATATATATATATATATATATATATATATATATATATGCATTTGCATACCTACTTTTATTGTTTTAAAAAATATGGTTAAATTTTTAACTTATAAATTATAAATTATATATATACATATATATATTAAACACTCAAGTCCAGATAATTGAATTTAATACATAACTGAACTATAATACATTTTAATTTAATCAATGACTATGTCATTATATGTCTAAAGATTCCATTCCGTTTGCACAATGCACTCTTTAAAGTGTATTATTTACATTTTCAAAGTAGGCAAATGTTTACTTCTTTTTCAAGAGGATTCACTTTACACTAATCTTGAGTAATTTACTTTGAAACTATAATCTATCAAACTACTTATTATCTTATTACGTATTATCAAGCTTCTTGTGATATAGAGTAGTCTGGTTAAAATACAGTTAATCTCCTTATTTGAAAAAGCAAAATGCACTCATTAGAAAACCAAACGCTTACCCTAGAAGACCGATCTGATCTTAACAAAAGAAGAAAATACACACACTTTAACAAGGGAACTGAACAAGAGACAGGTGAAAATAATCAGAGACTAAGGAAACTGACTAGGGGACAAAGATTATTATTTTATTTTTTAATGATTTTGTTAATGGTTTTCAAATATATTAATCTATATTAGGTGAAAGCATTACAGCTGAAGATAGAGCTGATGTAAAAAAAAAAAAAAAGAAAAAAGGAAAAAGAAATGCCGCCAAAGGCTTGATGTCCCTAGCGGGACTTCAGCACACTGGGAATGTCTTGTATCTTTAGGCTCCACAGTTCAGATGTAATTGTTTTCCTGTTGGCTCTCAGTGTGGTTAGTGGTTTGATTCTCATTTATCTACTTATCATTGCAGTTCCCACAGAGATTTCCAGCCTGAATCAGCAATGCTGTCTGGAAACTGCCATGGTAACTTGCTGATGTTAGATTTATACAGTACAGTAAAAAGCCCAAAATTCTGCCAATATTTACCATTGCTGATTCTGTTCCAAAAGTGTCTTTAAATAAATTTGTACACAGCTTTTTGCATATAACAAAAGTATGTAGTGACCATGTTTTTTTTAAATGCTTAATAACAAAGTTTACAATGAACTAAACTTGATTGAAGAGTACTTTGAAGTGGACTCTTTTGAAAAATTAGTATCTGTATAGTTAAAAAAAAAAGAAACAATAAGTAAATAAATAGGTAAATAAATAAATAAATAAATATGTGTGTGTATATATATATATATATATATATATATATATATATATATATATATATATATATATATATATATATACTTTAATGTAATTTCGACTAAAATTTTATCCCATTTTTATATATCCAATCACACATTTGTAACAATTAATAGTACATTTTAGTACATTGAAAAAAATTATTAATTTTGAATAATATCATTGTAAAAAATAATTTATTAAATTGTAATGTATTTTTAATTCATATTATATTATGTGCAAATATTTTTTTTTTATTATACTTTTTAATTGATACACTCAATACAATGTACATTCAACACATTTAAAGGTATTTCTCTATCACAAGGGGAGGCTGACCTCACGTATACAGAAATTGAACAAAACTAATATTTTGTTTTCTGTGTAACATGATTGACAGAAATAAACCTGACCACATATTTTATAATGAATATATTAAATATATATTAAAACATTTTTAATGATGAGAAACCACTGTTTCAAGAGTAGAATGAAAGAAAAATCGAGAGCAGATGTTTGTGATGCAACATTTCTTAATGCTCACTGTTCTCTGAGAATCATCCAGTAACACTAAACTCACCTGGGGAGCCATTTGGTACGTTCCATTCCTAAACACCTGACCATAAACATGTCATTGCTTCTGTTCAGCATGACTCATCTCTCACAGAGAACAGATGTGGGTCAGCACTGTTCTTACAGTGTAAAAACTGTGCTGAAGAAAACCAAAGCATAAAGAAAGTCACTTGATGAGCACTAGAGTGATCAGTTCGCTTCCTTAACTTTCTCAGAAGTCCATCTGCTTGGAAGAAATACTTTTATCTTAAAAATATAATGTAAATCAGCCACACACTTTATATTAACATTGTGGTCTTATGTCAGTGATTTCACAATAACCAATAAGTGTGTGACGGTGTTGTGTGATTCTGACATTTGAATAAACCATCTGCTGAATGTTTGAGTAACAGGGGCCTGTAGGGTGGCTGAAGGAAGCTGGCATTGTATATATATATACATTTTAGAAAAAAAAAAAATCAAGGATGATTTACAACTAAAATGTATTTATTTCAAGTACGCTTGATGACTTAAATGTGACATTTTTATTTTATTTTTACACGGTTTACTAACAACTTTAATTACAATAAGTGTTTATATATTAAAAAAAATCTGATTACATAATCATCATAGGCAACATAAATGAAGATAGAAATTATGAAATTAAATCAACAAAGGGCTATTAATTAATTGTATCACTAATCGCCATAATATATGGTAGTAGTTAGCATCATATAATATATGTATAGCTTTATACATTTATAAGCTAAAATGTCCCCTGAAACATTAACAAATAAGGTGAAGGTTGTCTCTGAACCACCAAAAGAATTGATTTTAACTACTGTGATATTTAGTGTCTTTCAGCAGGGGGCAGTAAATACACATTTTTTTATTCTCTGGGTTCTTTTCTTTTTCTTTCTTATATTTTGAGACCCCACAACCTCTATTTATTCGTTTGTTTGATCGTATCTCAGAAGCAAACTACTTTCATCCCTAAATAATCAAAATAACAAAGTGTATTTTAAAATGTAGCTATTATATCAAATGTATTTAAAAATATATATATATTCTACAACCAGTGTAAAAGCAAAGCAGAGCACAAATCCAATAAAATCCAATAAATATAATGTAATGTGCACAATGTAAGCTACTATTAGAAGTAATAACAACAACTGCAAGAGTCATTGTTTTTTATTTCTGTATCCTGATTTCTTCTTCTTTTTTTTTATTCTGTAGGCTATTAATTTCTTATTTATTCATTTAGTGGCATAACAGCGCATACGAACGTGTGTGTACAACACACGTGCTTTCTGTTTATTATGAAAATATATGTTCTCAGCAGTAAGAATCATCAATAGCTCAAAGAGTCCAGAGTGAAAGGGGCGTGATATCTCACAGGGGGTGGGCGCACACACACACGCACACACACGCGCGCGCACGCACACACACACACACACACACACACACACACACACACACACACACACACACATTACCCTTCTGCTTTCTATTGTTGGAAAATAGCCTACAGTCCACAGCCGCAAACACAGTCTCTGGTGCTCCGGGAAGCCATCTAAATGAGCGTTCTTAGGTTTCTAAAGTAGCCTAACTCTCATTAACTTTTTTAAAGAAAATATTTATAAGAGAGTAAAAGAGTGTCCAACACGCCCGCGGACATTACGCAGGATTCATGACATCACCAGCTTTCACTGTCAGGATCGCGCTCTTTCCCATCTGACACATGCAGCCGCGCGCTTTGTGTTGAGCTGCTCCGAGTCGTTTTCGCGAATCGGTTCTTTTGAGCAGTTAATTTAAATGAAGCGGTTTAAAAAAAGATTCATCGGTACTTTTAGGTCACACTCGTACCCGAGTGTCAAGTGAAAATTAGAAAATATTTCAACAAAACATACGTATTTCTTTATGCTGTTTTGATTGAGTCAGCCTACATTAGGCTACAGTATTCAAGTTTAATGTGTTTTATACTTCACACTAATTGTTCATGCAAAGAGGATCAATCAAATTCAGGCTCTATCATTATCGAACCGGACAAGACCGAACTATTTAGTAGGCTATTCTTTTTCACCAGGCCATATTCACATTCACTATTGTGTCTGATATTTTCTAATTGTCTAGTCACTTTATTATTTCACTTTATAAACCTACCCTACCTTAAATTATATGTACGTCTGCCTATGTACTTTCTGAACCGGAAGCTCCTGACACCAAGACGAATTTCTAGTGTGTGTAAACTTTTACTGTCTATGGTGTAAACACACTTGGAATTAAAGCTCTTTTGATAACCGCTCCGACCGGAACAGACCAATTCGCGAAAGAATCGACCAGTCCAATTGGTGAAGTGGTTCAAAAGAACCGACTCAAAAGAAGCGAAAAAGCCATCTGAGGAGGAGAGGCGCATCTGGAGACAATAGGAGCCAATGCAGAGCTGCGCTTTGTCGCTCAGATCGAGGGCTGTGCCGTCAAAACACAGAAGTAAAGACATGATGGAGCGCTGAATCTGGATATATTCCCCGTTGTTTTGAACTGTGAGATCTAAGAGGAACGATGAATTCTGCTGAAGCGGCGGAGGACGGACCCAATGATTCAGACACGGATGCCTTCTTCAAAACAGGTACGATGAGAGGAGAGATGGAGAGACCGGATCTCCGTAGAAACATTGGCTTATATTACAACAGTTGGAGCTATATATATATATATATATATATATATATATATATATATATATATATATATATATATATATATATATATATATTTTTTTTTTTAAATGTATTATATAAAATGTATTTTAAATATTAATTCTACAACCAAAAATATCTGCATATTATCTGCTATATATATATATATATATATATATATATATATATATATATATATTGTTTTTTTTTTTTTTTTATAATTACTGTGCACCTTTGCATGACGTTAACCTTTCGCAGTGTATTCCTCTTTAATTAAACAATTGCTTATTTAATTTATTTTCACAGCTTTTTAATCTTATTTTGAATTTCTTTTAATGGATCCTTTGTTAATAGGCAGACTTATTTTATGTATTTTTTTCTCAGTTATTCAATTTCATTATAGCCTATTATTTTGCGTTTTTGGCACTGCTTTGGCAATGTAGTTTTTGTTTACCAATCACGCTAAATTGAGAAATTGATTTTTTTTTTTTTTTTTTTATATATAAACTCAATGGAAGATTAAAGAAAAAGATGGAACCTGAAGTCAAACTGAAACTAATGGGATTAATCATGGCATTATGTGGTTTAAGGATGCTTGAAGTGCAGCTTTGTGTGATGGGGATGCTGAGCTTTAGTTGGCTACCGTTATCCTGTTTGGATTGACAGCTACAATGAGCTTTAGTCTGAAAGCCCAGCCCCGCACAGCACATTTCTCCTGAACAGTACCATACAGCTGCTTGATAACTTCTCATGCATTATTTCTCAGGATTGTGGTTATTCATTTGTATGCTATAAAACACAAAATGGCTGGCTCATTGCCAACTAAGTGTGAAATCATTGTCACTTTTATATCCTCAACTGGGATTCATGCTGGACTCATGAGACCGTGATTGGAAAGAAGCTAATTCCAAACACTCCTCTGTTAATATGTGTCATTTGTGCAAAAGCACTTTGCTTTTGGGTGCTGGATATTTCAAGAAGTTTTTGCTGGGAGGTGTGCTTAGCCTCAGTTTGTGGCAGGCTTTATATCAAAATCATCCTCTTCTATAAGCTTTTGGTCTTTACGTTAGGAAGACTGGAGTCTACAGATTTTAGGTCTGGCGATTTTATAATTGTTGCCATATGCACAGCTGTAACAAGCAATTTCCTCGTAACATATGTATCTAAGCTATTTATGTTGTTCATATTGTCTTTGCAAAGTGGACATAGATATTTATAATGTGTCTTTTGAGTGAAATTGTCAAATATTAACAAGGATTTCACAACAACCCTTAACGTCTAAAAGTGGACATGAGGTCAAAATCGAGGCATGACCTTGCTGTATCATGTGGAGTATCTCTGGAGTTTATAGAGAGGAAATGGCTGATCGAAATGCTAATGTTTGAGTAAGTGGTCCAAGCTGTAAGACCCCTGCTGAGGAGGGATGTAAAAACCCTGCAGCTTTACACAGCGGGCTGTAGGTCAGGATGCTGGTACATTACAATCTCTCATGTGCACACACATGTACGACTACTACAGAAACTTGTTTTTCCACTTGTTACCTCAACTACACAACTGTGCTGCCTTTATTTCTGTCTTCTGAATGTGAGTGGGGCTCAAGGTGAGGTTCTTTGGAGGAAGTGTGTGAGGTATCTCAGTTTTTGAGCTGAAGGTCATATCTGCCAGCACAAGCTGATAAATAGCAAAAGAGTTTCAGAGTTAACTCACAAAAATAGTTGGAACTCCTGGACCATTGGAAGCATCTAAATGTTGACAGACTGAACCAGATTTTTACATTTCTAAAGATTTTATTTCAGTTTTTTTTTTTTTTTCAGACCTTGCTACCATAATAAAGTGCTGTTGGTGGCTGCCAGGGTGTTGATTTATGGTTAATAGTGTGTTCCAGGTGGCCACAACAACAAGTCACTATCACAATCCAACCTAATTTGATGGGAAAACATTGGAAACTCATTGGAAATACATTTCTGCAAAGCTCAAAAAGCTTGAAACGTTCGCAAAAATAATAGCAACCCTCCACAAAAAACCTGACAGAAAATGGCTCACGATGGCAGTTTAGAAGCAATAATGAGGCTTTTTGTCTCACCTAGAACTTCAGACAAGTAAAGAACAAAGCAGGCTATTTTTAGGCCTGATCATAAAGGCATTGTTGAGCTATGCAGAGCATTGGTTTTGAGATCTCCAGTGCCAATGATTTGCAGATGTTTGGAGGGCTGGGTGAGGAATCAAAGAGCAGAGGGGTTTTTACTGTGGTTTTACCCGATGGAAGGGAGGACATCTGCCTGCAGACCACAGCCGTCGGCTGTCATCAATAGATATACAGATACATCCTGGCAGCTCGTGCCCCTGGGGCCAACCAAAAGACAGGAGGATATAATGGAGGAAGAGAGGACCGAGCGAATGGGGCCATAAATCCTCTCCCTTCTGCCACATCCATTTGTAGTGGGTGTTTGCCCTCCTAGAGAAAATACGTTACGTGGCTGAGTGAACAGTAATTTATTAAAAAGCGCCACACTCAGCGATCTGAAGAGGGTGTTATACCTTCAGCCACATATGGCTCACTCGCTCCCTGTGTATTCAGTATTCATGGTTAGATGAACTTCTATACCAAAACAGGGCTGTGAAAAATAAGTCTGCTTGAGTACACTTTTAAAGAGAGTGTTTATCATGACAATACATTTAAAAGAGTGTACTCTATATTAAAACCAAATGTACAGTTTATAACTGAATTTAGTTTGTATTTGAAGGGCTTTTGACCCCACATAAATACATATTTCAAATTTGGTTTAAAAAGTGTACTTTTGAATGTACTGACAAGCATTTAACCATTTAAAGTCATTTGAATCTTCACAGCAAAATTGCAAGTGTTAATTCAACTCTAGCAGAGTTAAAATCAACCCCGAAAGAGTGTACCTATTGACCCAATCTTTTCAGAATTACATTAACACTCACTCTTCAAAGAGTTTGTTACGGATCACTCAAGAGACAGAGGAGTAACAGATAAAGATGTTATTTATTAAAGACACAAGCAGAGGAGCAGGTAGTGAGGAGTGGATGGGTGTTGGGATCCATGCCGGGACGGTAGTGATCTCGAGAAGGGTAGGTGAACCACACACATGCACTGTAGGGGACTTGAGGACTTCAGAGGCAATCCTTAGAGATAAGGTAGAAGAGGAGTTAGTTCTAGTAGTTAGCACACAGGAATGTTCTTGTTGCGAACGTGACCGGACGATGACTGAGTGCGTGTGTGTGGCTTTTGTGGTGTAGCGATGATGAGCGGGTGATGAGGAGCAGGTGGTGATGGTTCAGTATTCAGGTGAGGGTGTGCGCTGTGATTGTGTGGAGGTGGAACCTGTGTTTGTAACAGTACCCCCCTCCCCAGGGCCCGCTCCTGAGGGCCGGGGACCCCGACAACGTGGTGGGGGTCCTCTTCCCCTGGGAGCAGGTCGGTTGGGGTGCATGGAGTGGAAGGTATCCAGCAAAGTGGGATCCAAGATGTTGTTGCGTGGGACCCAGGAACGTTCCTCTGGACCGTATCCTTCCCAGTCCACTAGGTATTCCAGCTGCCCACCACGCCACCGGGAGTCCAGGATGTCCTTGACCGAGTAGGCTGCGCCGTCATCTAGGAAGAGAGGAGGGGGGGGGGATTCCATCTCGCCAGGTACTGTGGAGGGAAGAACAGAAGGATGGAGAGGTTTCAGGAGTGACACATGGAATGTGGGGTCAATCCGGTACCCAGGGGGAAGCTGGAGTTTGTAGGTGACTGGATTGATCTGCTGGGTGATTGTGAACGGGCCAATGAATCTGGGACTGAGCTTGTGGCAGGGTAGATGCAGGCGGATGTCCCGGGTAGACAGCCAGACCTTCTGACCGGGTTGGTACTGTGGGCCTCGGACCAGCGAAGGTCGGCTGCCGTCCTGCGTCTGCGGAGCGCCCGTTGAAGCTGGTGATGGGCCACGTCCCAGACCCTCTCGCTCTCCCGTAACCAATAGTCGACAGCGGGAACATCCGAGGGCTCTCCAGACCAGGGGAATAGAGGTGGCTGGTAGCCGAGTACGCACTGGAAGGGTGTGAGTCCGGTGGTGGGTTGACGGATGGAGTTCTGTGCGTACTCGGCCCACCCCAGGAATTGGTTCCAGGAGTTCTGGTGGCTGTGACAGAAGGTACGGAGGAAGCGTCCGATCTCCTGGACCTTTCTTTCCGTCTGCCCCTTAGACTGTGGGTGATAGCCGGAGGACAGGCTGATGGCCACACCTAGGAGGGAGTGAAACGCTCTCCATACCCGGGAGATGAACTGGGGACCCCGATCTGACACGATGTCCTCTGGGATGCCGAAGTACCTGAAGACATTGTTAATCATCAGTTCTGCCATTTCCATGGCAGTGGGGAGACCCTTCAGAGGAAGAAGATGACAAGCTTTAGAAAATCCATCCACAATTATAAGAATACATGTGTTATTGTCAGAGGGTGGAAGGTCCGTAATGAAATCCACCCCTAGGTGTGACCACGGGCGATTGGGAACGGGTAGAGGATGGAGATTGCCAGATGGTAGATGGCGAGGACTCTTGGACATGGCGCAGCTGGTACATCCACTCACGTACCTTCTGACATCCGAGGCCATTTTGGGGCACCAGAAGCGTTCCCGTAGCAACGAGAGGGTTTCATTGACCCCCGGGTGACCAGTGCCAAGTGATGTATGGGTGGAATGGATGAGTGGAGTGCGCCGTGTCCTGGGGATGTACTGGTGTCCTGGTGGGCGACCCGGCGGGGTGTTGTTAGGAGCTTCGGCTGGAGGTAGAGTCTCTGCTGACCAGGTGATAGGGGCGACTATGACCTTGTCCGGGAGGATGGGTTCGGGGTTCTTTGACCTTTCTTCGGGTGCGTAACATCTGGATAGAGCATCGGCTTTTACGTTTTTTGCCCCTGGGCGGTAGGAGATGGAGAACTGGAAGCAGGTGAAGAATAACGCCCAGCGGGCTTGTCTGGGGTTGAGTCTCTTAGCTGCTCTAAGGTATTCCAGGATCTTGTGGTCAGTGAGAACTTGAAACGGATGTTTGGCTCCCTCCAGCCAATGTCTCCACTCCTCCAGGTCAAACTTAATGGCAAGTAGCTCCCTATTCCCGATGTCATAATTAACCTGCGCCGGGTTGAGATAGGACCGCTCCCACTCCGGTGGTTGAGGCGTCCACTTCCACAATGAATGGTAGTTCGGGGTTTGGATGCACGAGGAGTGGGGCGGTCGTGAAGGCTCGCTTTAGGGCCTGGAAGGCTTCGGTGGGTGCAGGAGTCCATGACAGGGATTTGGGCTTCTGACGAAGGAGGTTGGTTAGAGGGCTAGTGATAGTACTAAAATTCCGATTGAATCGTCTATAAAAGTTGGCGAAGCCAAGGAATCGCTGCAGTTCCTTAATAGTGGTAGGAATGGGCCAGTCCCTGACTGCGCTTACCTTCCCCTCGTCCATCCGGATGCCACTGCGGTCGATGGTATATCCAAGGAACTGCACTGAGGGTTGATGGAATGAACACTTCTCTGCTTTCAGGTAGTGCTGGTAGTCCCTCAGGCGTTGCAGGACCTCCGCAATGTGGCGCTGATGTTCTGCCAGGCTCCAGGAATATATCAAGATGTCATCGCTATAGACTAGGATGAACTGATGGAGGAAATCCCGGAGCACCTCATGTATGAAGTCCTGGAATACGGAGGGGGCGTTTACAAGCCCATACGGCATAACACAATACTCATAGTGACCAGTAGGGGTGATGAAGGCGGTCTTCCACTCGTCCCCCTCACGTATCCGGATGAGGTTATACGCGCTGCGGAGGTCCAACTTGGTGAATACAGTGGCACCACGGAGATGTTCTAGGGCCGCTGGGATGAGGGGAAGAGGATACCGGAACTTCTGAGTTATATTGTTAAGGGCTCTATAATCTATGCATGGCCGTAAACCTCCATCCTTCTTGGCCATGAAGAAGAAACTGGGGAGGGGAGATAGATGGGCGGATGTATCCTTGTGCCAGCGCCTCCTTGATGTACTCCTCCATGGCCTTCTCCTCGGGAACGGATAGGGGATAAATCTGTACCTTAGGCACTGGTTCACCCCGCAGCAGATCTATTGCACAGTCCCAAGGCCGGTGTGGAGGCAGCTTGGAGGCCAACTTAGGGCAGAAGACATCACTGAAGGGGGCGTAGCACTGGGGAATGGAGGTGGACTGGTTCTCGACAGAACCAGGAGACAAGCTTGGTTGAAGGAGGGATGACGGGGTCAGCGGAAGTGCTCGCTGGTGGTGGGGATGCTGGTGCTGACATGAGTGTCCGACGGAGTGCATCAACTAGTTCTTGGAAGGGATCCGTGAGACTCATGTTTGCGTCTCTCGTTGCTGGTCCAGTCATCCGTTACGGATCACTCAAGAGACAGAGGAGTAACAGATGAAGATGTTATTTATTAAAGACACAAGCAGAGGAGCAGGTAGTGAGGAGTGGATGGGTGTTGGGATCCGTGCCGGGAACGTAGTGATCTCGAGAAGGGTAGGTGAACCACACACACGCACTGTACGGGACTTGAGGACTTCGGAGGCAATCCTTAGAGAGAAGGTAGAAGAGGAGTTAGTCCTAATAGTAAGCACACAGGAATAATCTTGTCGCGAACGTGACCGGACGATGACTGAGTGCGTGTGTGTGGCTTTTGTGGTGTAGCGATGATGAGCGGGTGTTGAGGAGCAGATGGTGATGGTTCAGTATTCAGGTGAGGGTGTGCGCTGTGATTGTGTGGAAGGTGAACCTGGTGTGTTTGTAACAGAGTTACTTGTTTAACACTATGAATGAGTTATATGTACACGGTATAGAGTTAAAAAACAACTTTGGTCCACACCAGAGTGTTGATTTGTCCTTAACACCAGTATAAAGAGTTACAATTTAACACATTTAAGATATATTTTAACTCTTGATATTTTAACTCCAGTGTAATTAGCATAACAAAAACTCTCCTGCACAGCAAAAAAGCCAGTGTCACGTAACTCAATTCAACTCAAATTTAACACTCCTGGATTGTATATATGACAAAAAATACATTAATCCACAAATCAATAGATGTTTACATTTATTTATTTAAATTGAAACATTTTAACTTTATCCCTGCACAAAAATGTCCTCACATTCAATGTTTTCAATACATGTAAACAACATGTTCTTACAAAAATTAAAACATAATGTCAAAGCAAATCAGTGTAAAGGCACAAAATAAGTATTCTTGTTTGGTCCATACGTATTCTTTCATTAGGTTTATCTACCTTTTTTGTAAATTCAGTTCGTGCAGCTTCCGGTCTTCTTTGCGTCCAGCTATACAGAACAGCTGTACAAAAACAGTTAGTTTTGCTGCTTGATATTGACAATTGATGTGTCCTATCACACTATTTTAATCTGTTATCTATATTATGAGCACACTTGTTTGTACTGCAAATTTGTGAGGGCACAAATGTATTTTGAATGGTGAACAATTTAACTCACTCAGTATAGAGAGTTTGGGTTTATTGAAAAGTTATTTACAAATATATACAAATGAATATATATGAAAATATATCAATATATATGACATATGAAACAAACACACACACACACACACAATACATATACATATATATACTGCTTATTTACACAGGCCAGAGCGGGCTGTTTACACTAGCTAGTGTTAATCCTTTAAAATTTAACACCACAACTTTAACACTTTACTCTAAAAGTACCCACCACTAGGATTTCAACACAGATTTTGCTGTGTTATATTACATGTATTTAAACACAAAAGTTGCCGTTCAGTACTTTTAAAATATATTAAAGTATTAGCTCATTTCCAGAATGAACATTTCTTGGTGATTTACTTCTTGGTTAATTTACTAATGATGTTTGTGTCTTTCTGTCTTAGAAATTAAGCTTTTTGAGGAAAACATTCCAGGATTTTTCTCCATATAATGGACTTAAATTGTTAAATTGTGGGCTCTACATGATCCCAGTTGAGGAATAAGGGTCTTATCTAATGAAAAGAGCTGCCATTTTCTCAAAAAATTATTTACTTTTTAACCATAAATGCGCACATCTTGCACTAGCTCCGCAATGCACGTCTGCAAGTTCATGGATTATGTGATCATGTTGAAATGTCAGGCGTGGCCATCCTTTCGACTGTGCACTCCAGTTAAAAAAGGTAGGGTAGAGCAAAAAACTAAATCTAATATTCTCCTCCAATTTCGAAATCCTCCGACATTAGTTTTACCTTTTTTGTAAAGGGCATTTGACTTTCTTTGCACGTTCGCTTTGTAAAAACACCAGTACTAACTTTTTAAAAGAGAATGGCAGATAATTTTGCTAGATAAGACCCCTATTCCTCGGCAGGGGTCATGTAGAGCCCTTTTAAGTTGCATTGAAACCGCAATTAGGACCTTCAACCCATTGATCCCTATTGAAATAAATCATATGGAGAAAAATCATGGAATGTTTTCCTCAAAAACCTTAATTTCTTTGCGACTGAAGACAACGACATGAAAATCTTGGATGATTTTGGGGTGAGTAAATTATCAGGATTTTTTTTTTTTTTATACTGTAAGTGTACTAATACTTAAACTTTAAAAATACAGTTTGAATATTACACTACAGTTAAAATTACTATCAAGCATATTACATCAAAATAAATGTACTTAAAGGCATGACAAAATATTACTAAAACAATTATTTAAAATGTGCTCTAGAGTAATTAACATTATATTTAACATTTTAATAACATTAAATCATTACTATTACATTTTTGCAGTTTTTTTAGCAACATACTTTTAAAATTTGAAGTGCACTGCAAGTGCGCAATCAATAAAATTAACACTTCTTTTTTATGAGTGTAGCTCTTTTTTAATCATATAATGGTTTATTTCTCTAAACCCATGAATACGTGAATATGAGTCATTGCATCTCCGAGTACATTAATTTGGTGGCTATTCTTAGTATAAAGAGGTTAGTTTCTGAGAAATTTGAGAACGACCTCTCTCCTCTCATAATAATTGTTGATTGTCATATTTGGACCCCTCCTTTGTTATCTTTCCTGTTATAAGCTGTTCCTTCCTTCAGAATTTAGAACTGCTTATTGAACAGTAAATTACTGTGTGGAACTGGCTCACAACATCAGATGAGGCAAATATGACTTTATATGCATTTATGAAATGAGCCATTGTGTGTTTTTGTGAAGGGTCTGTGCTCTATTGTCCACTCTAAGGTGGTTATTAATTTTTTTTACTTAATCAATCATCTGATCAATACATTGGGTGGAGGCAGGCCAGGCTTCAAGGGACATGAGGAAGAATATCTGCTAATCTGGTCTGGAAATTATAGATTGGTTTTGACAGGGTTTATTTAAGGCTTTGTTCAGCAAGCAGCAGAAATCTGATTAATTGGCATATCCAACTCAAATCCTTTTTAGTTGTCTGTTGTCTGAACTGAAACGCTTTTATTTTTTGTCTTTTTTTACAAACCTGATCTAAACCTCATTTGTATGTGGTTTGAAATCCGATTAAAACTGGATTTCCTGATTTTTGGAAATAAACTGGCGAGAAGTTTGATAACATTTGGCATCAGTGAACATTTTGCCATTACTGACAAAATTTTTGGCAAACCTTTGGCAATATGTGCCAGTAACAAGAAGGATTTATGAGAAACCTGTGGCAGCAATGGCCAAACGACAGTTGTTGTTCTTTTCACTGAAGTAAAATGATTATTGGAAAACCACAACAAAACATCTTGAATGTGTGTTACGTTTTTCACTCACACACAATAACTGTTCTGACCTAAACATTTAGAAAAAAATTTATTTGGAAAAACAAATTGGATTCATGTGTAGTGTGAACAAAGTGCAAGATTTGTTAGGAGCTAGCACACCATATGAGCACAATGCACTTTATATCTTTCCCTCGTATAGTGCAAACTCTTATTCAGGGTTATAACTAACCAGAAACAGTTAATGAATTGCAGGGATTGGGATCTCCTGAGCAACCTGGTATTGAATGCGATTTTGAAGTCTCATATAATATAATTTGGTCTTAAAGCATTCATGAATCAGTATGCATCTTCTAAACATGATGCAGTCCTGGTTTGCTTTTTGACAGATCTGGATCTGTTTCCACTCAGTGTAGTCAGAAGAGAGAAGTGGAAATTGGCTTTGGCAAGTAAATAAAGTGTGCTCGCCAGCTGGCTAGTCACTGTTATAATGACATAATGACCTGTGCTGTTTTGCTGTATATATACAACCAAATTCTTTTGTTATGTGAAAAAATGCTCACCAAGTCTGCATTTATTTGTTTAAAAAATACAGTAAAACGGTAATATTGTGAAATAGCATTACAATTTAAAAGACCTGTTTCCCTTTTTTAATTTTTAGCAGCCATTACTTCAGTCTTCATGATCCTTCAGAAATAACTACGATATGCTGACTTGGTGCTTAACAAACATTTCTCATTATTATCAATGTTGAAAACAATCGTGCTGATTATTTATAGATTTTTTCTACTGACGAATAGGAAGTTCAAATGAACATCATTGACAAAAATAACAAAGCACTTCTCCAAAATAAGAAAAAAGATTATAAAATAATAATAATAATAATAATAATAATAATAATAATAATAATAATAATAATGATAATAATATAAAATGTATTTTAAAGTATTTTTTTATTTACATCTTTGAGGAAACATTGTCATGAAAGTGTCCTCTCTTTTAGTGGATTTTATTGCATTATTATTATTATTATTATTATTTGTATTATTTGTATTATTATTATTATTATTATTATTATTATTATATTTTGCAAGTATACAGAGACAGAGAGAGACAGAGAGAGAATAAAATTTTGAATGCAAACTGCAATATACACACCTTTCTTGAATGTTTCTATGTGTGTTCATGTGTGCATGAGACAAGGCTGGAGACTGCAGATAAAATCCTTCAGTACCACAGTCTGATTCAGACTGATTAGACTGACACACAGCCGGTGCTGGGAAAACCCTGGCTTCCTGCCAAAGTGTGTGTGTGTGTGTGTGTGTTTCCCCTTTCCCCTACACCATGCCGTCTGTGCCCCACTCGTGGGCAGTGTGAGGTGTGAGGGAGAACAATAGAGCGTAGAGCACACACACTCCACTGACGACCAGCATGTGTCTGTCTGCCACATCACCTCTTTTGCCTCTCATTTATTGTGGTTTTCTCTGTTTTCCAATTTGCATTTTCCATCCCTTTATTGTCTTTACCTCTCTCTTTCTCCCTCTCATAGACACACACACAGTTTTGTCTATCTGACACTAGACTTCAACTATAATGACTTCAAACTAACCAAACACAAACTCCACCCACATTTGTTTTTTATAAATCAGTGCCTCCCCAAACTCACTTCTGGGCACACATTTGTCAACAATTTTATCTTTTTAGTTTTTCCTTAACTAGAGCTATAAGTAACCCCTAACCCAAACACACACGGTGTTCGAGGCGCGAGTGAGAGCAGATCAATCAATCAATCACCTTTATTTATATAGTGCTTTAAACAAAATACATTGAGTCAAAGCACTGAACAACATTCATTTGGAAAACAGTGTCTCAATAATGCAAAATGATAGTTAAAGGCAGTTCATCATTGAATTCAGGTATGTCATCTCTGTTCAGTTTAAATAGTGTCAATGATATCGCTGTAGATGAAGTGACCCCAACTAAGCAAGCCAGAGGCGACAGCGGCAAGGAACCGAAACTCCATCGGTGACAGAATGGAGAAAAAAACCTTGGGAGAAACCAGGCTCAGTTGGGGGGCCAGTTCTCCTCTGACCAGACGAAACCAGTAGTTCAATTCCAGGCTGCAGCAGAGTCAGATTGTGCAGAAGAATCATCTGTTTCCTGTGTTCTTGTCCTGGTGGCCCTCTGAGACAAGGTCTTTACAGGGGATCTGTATCTGGGGCTCTAGTTGTCCTGGTCTCCGCAGTCTTTCAGGGCAGTAGAGGTCCTTTCTAGGTGCTGATCCACCATCTGGTCTGGATACGTACTGGATCCGGGTGACTGCAGTGACCCTCTGATCTGGATACAGACTGGATCTGGTGGCTACGGTGACCTCGGAACAAGAGAGAAACAGACAAATATTAGCGTAGATGCCATTCTTCTAATGATGTAGCAAGTACATAGGGTGTTATGTGAAGTGTTTCCGGTTCCGGTTTACCTAATTAATGCTAGAGGAGCTAGATATATTTTTGAGATGGAAAAATGCAGTTTTACAAATGCTAGAAACGTGGCTTTCTAAGGAAAGATTGCGATCAAGTAGCACACCTAGGTTCCTAACTGATGACGAAGAATTGACAGAGCAACCATCAAGTCTTAGACAGTGTTCTAGGTTATTACAAGCAGAGTTTTTAGGCCCTATAATTAACACCTCTGTTTTTTCTGAATTTAGCAGTAAGAAATTACTCGTCATCCAATTTTTTATATCGACTATGCATTCCATTAGTTTTTCAAATTGGTGTGTTTCACCGGGCCGCGAGGAAATATAGAGCTGAGTATCATCAGCATAACAGTGAAAGCTAACACCATGTTTCCTGATGATATCTCCCAAGGGTAAGATATAAAGCGTAAAGAGTAGCGGCCCTAGTACTGAGCCTTGAGGTACACCATACTGCACTTGTGATCGATATGATACATCTTCATTCACTGCTACGAACTTATGGCGGTCATATAAGTACGATTTAAACCATGCTAATGCACTTCCACTGATGCCAACAAAGTGTTCAAGTCTATGCAAAAGAATGCTGTGGTCAATTGTGTCAAACGCAGCACTAAGATCCAGTAAAACTAATAGAGAGATACACCCACGATCAGATGATAAGAGCAAATCATTTGTAACTCTAAGGAGAGCAGTCTCAGTACTATGAAACGGTCTAAATCCTGACTGGAAATCCTCACATATACCATTCTTCTCTAAGAAGGAATATAATTGTGAGGATACCACCTTTTCTAGTATCTTGGACAGAAAAGGGAGATTTGAGATTGGTCTATAATTAACAAGTTCTTTGGGGTCAAGTTGTGTTTTTTTTTTTAATGAGAGGCTTAATAACAGCCAGTTTGAAGGTTTTGGGGACATATCCTAATGGCAATGAGGAATTAATAATAGTCAGAAGAGGACCTATGACTTCTGGAAGCACCTCTTTTAGGAGCTTAGATGGTATAGGGTCTAACATACATGTTGTCGGTTTAGATGATTTAACAAGTTTATACAATTTTTCCTCTCCTATAGTAGAGAATGAGTGGAACTGTTCCTCAGGGGGTCTATAGTCTACTGTCTGATGTGATACTGTAGCTGACGGCTGAATGGTTGCAATTTTATCTCTAATAGTATCGATTTTAGAAGTAAAGTAGTTCATAAAGTCATTACTGTTGTGGTGTTGGGAAATGTCAACACTTGTTGAGGCTTTATTTTTCGTTAATTTAGCCACTGTATTGAATACATACCTGGGGTTATGTTTGTTTTCTTCTAAAAGAGAAGAAAAGTAATCAGATCTAGCAGTTTTTAATGCTTTTCTGTAGGATATGCTACTTTCCTGCCAAGCAATATGAAATACCTCTAGTTTTGTTTTCCTCCAGCTGCGCTCCATTTTTCGGGCTGCTCTCTTTAGGATGCGAGTATGCTCATTATACCATGCTGTCAAACTGTTTTCCTTAACCTTCCTTAAGCGTAAAGGAGCAACTGTATTTAAAGTGCTAGAAAAGAGAGAGTACATAGTTTCTGTTACATCATCAAGTTGTTCTGAGGTTTTGGATATGTTAAGGAATTTGGATACATCAGGAAGATAACTTAAAAAGCAGTCTTTTGTGGTAGAAGTGATGGTTCTTCGATAATTGTAACAAGAAGTAAAAATTTACAATTTTGGCTATATGAAGTTTGCACAGAACTAAATAATGATCTGAGATATCATCACTTGGCTGAATAATTTCAACACTATCAACATCAATTCAATGTGACAGTATTAAATCTAGAGTATGATTTCGACAATGAGTAGGTCCTGAAACATGTTGTCTAACACCAATAGAGTTCAGAATGTATATAAATGCTGATCCCAATGCATCTTTTTCATTATCGACATGGATATTAAAATCACCAACTATTAAAACTTTATCTGCAGCCAGAACTAACTCGGATGTAAAATCACCAAACTCTTTAATAAAGTCTGTATGGTGCCCTGGTGGCCTGTATAGAGTAGCCAGTACAAACATAACAGGGCGTTTATTATTAACATTTGTTTCTCTGGATAATGTTATATGAAGCACCATTACTTCAAACGAGTTATACTTGAAGCCTGTCCTCTGAGAAATCCTTAAAACGTTGTTATAAATTGAAGCAACTCCTCCCACTTTGCCTTTTAGACGCGGCTCATGTTTATAACAGTAATCTTGGGGGGTGGACTCATTTAAAATAATGTAATCATCAGGTTTTAGCCAAGTTTCTGTCAAACAGAGCACATCTATATTATGATCAGTTATCATATTATTTACAAAAAGTGTTCTCGTAGAAATGGATGTGATATTCAATAAGCCAAGCTTTATCATTTGTTTATCCATATTGCATTTGTTTTTTATTTGTTGAACCTCAATTGCATTGTTAGCCTTAATTTGGTTTGGACGTTTTTTGTATTATCTAGTTCGGGGAACAGACACAGTCTCTATAGTGTGATATCTAGGTGAAAGAGTCTCTATATGCTGAGAATTAACTGACCTCTGTTACGGGAGGCAGCTAGCAGACGATCGGTTTAGCCAGTCTGTCTGCTTCCTGACCTGGGCCCCAGTTAGTCAAGTATAAACACTAAGACTATTTGCCATATTTCTAGAGAGAAGAGTGGCGCCACCCCTGGAGGGATGAAGACCATCTCTTTTAAACAGGTCAGGTCTGCCCCCAAAAGCTCGTCCAATTGTCTATGAAACCTATGTTATGCTGTGGGAACCACTTAGATATCCAGCCATTGAGTGATGACAATCTGCTATGCATTTCATCACCACGGTAAGCAGGGAGGGGACCAGAGCATATTACAGTGTCTGACATCGTGCTTGCAAGTTCACACACCTCTTTAAAGTTATTTTTAGTGATCTCCGACTAGCAAGGTCGAACATCAATAGCGCCGGCATGAATAACAATCTTACTGTATTTATGTTTAGCATTAGCCAGCACTTTTAAATTGCCAAGATGTCAGGTGCTCTGGCTCCCGGTAAACATTTGACTATGGTGGCTGGTGTCTCTATATTCACGTTCCGTACAATAGAATCACCAATAACTAGAGCACTTTCATCAGGTTTCTCAGTGGGTGCATCACTGAGTGGGGAGAACCTGTTTAATGTTTTGATCGGAACAGAAGAGCGGTGTTTTGACCCACGACTACGCTGCTTCACCGTCACCCAGTTGCCCTGCTGCAGGGGCTCTGTTTCCGGAACTGAACAATGTACAGAAATACCTGAGCTAGACGCATCCAAAGCCGTATAATTGGCATATGAATGCATACTAGTTTTTCACATTATGCCCAACCCCGGGTTAAGGGTTTTTCAAACTCAAAATAGTTAATCCTGGGTTAAACCCTGGTTAACATTATTTCCATATTTGTCTTGCTAACAGCCATGACTGGATAAGTACAGCACACAAATGGTTTAAATAACCAGCTCGTTTTCGATCAGTGATAAATTGCTGAAATATATTAAGCATATATAGCTATACATTTAATGTTAATATGATCATTCAAATCACTTGATCTTGGAATAATTTCATGATAAATTTTCAAGCTATTAATTGATAAGGTCCAGATCTGAGCTCAGTTTTAGGAAACCATTGAGATCTCTTCTAAACTCAGAGCAGACACATGAGGTTACTAGCGTCTGTTTCGCAGGAGAAAAGACTGAGAAACAGTAAAATTGAGATAAAAAGACTACATTTGTTTAATCTTTATGTCTATTGAGATTTTTAAGAGATCACATTTGAGATCTTTCTTTCTTAGGGATGTCTGTGTCTGCCGGGCTTCTCTGAAGGGTGGACAGCTTTGATAGAAAGAGGAAATGAAAGCACCTATTGAAACCATTCCAGTGGAAAGAACATGATTCCTTCTTTATTGTTTTCCACGTGTGTGTGTGTGTGTGTGGGGGGGGGGTTCAATGAACTTACCCCACCTAGGCAGGACGCACACACACACACGGCCAAAGGCTCCATGAGGATTCATGCAGGGAACCAGAGAGTGCTCATGCATATTTTATTTACTGCTAACTGAGTGAGCGATGATTTGAGAGACAAAGACAGAGACTATGAGGACAAGAAGAGTCGCTTGCAGCTGGCCATTAGTGCCATTTGCTTAGAAATGCAGTACTGGATTTAAACTATTAACAATTAAAATTTGCCATGTAACTTGACCCGTTTATATAACTTGACCTTTACAGACATAAAGGAATTCTCAAATTAAGTGCCATGTTAAGGCACTAATACTGTCCTAAGTGATCAGACATACATATTTCATACAGTTTGTAAGATTTCTTAATAAAATATCCCAAAACCTCTTGCACAGTGTTATATGTTTCATGCAGTTGTCCACTTACGTCATCCCAAAAGTTCCCAAGCATTTGTAAATCCAGAGAAATTACAATTTTAAATGATGGCTCATCAAAAACATAATATCCTTGCTATCGGTTTCTGCTTGTATAAACTATGGTAGCACACATGGACAAAAATGCTGCTGTGCAGTTCAACTAAATCCATTATGGCTGTCACGAATGAAATGAAACAACAGCATTAAATTTAGATCTGCTCAGTGTTGCATCATTATTCTTTTTTTCCACGTTTTTACACCGTTGCGCATTATAACCAATCACACACAAGTCTGTTGAGTTTATGAGTGCAACAGCCAATCAGAGGGTCGTTCAGATCAGTCATCGCTGAAACACCGGCGTTTTGTTGTTCAGTGTGTGCTCAGTGGATTCTCTCATCATAAAAAACTAAGTGCAGATGTACGTATGATGTTAGTCAGAGATTTATTCATCAAACGTGTATCAACAGCTTTACTGATTTTAAGTGGAGTTTTTGAGAGTGCTAAAACTCACGCTAGCCCGAAGTCAGTCATACTGTTCTTTGACAACATAAATGTTCATTTCTCACTTTCTCTGTATAATTTATTTGCTGTTTATTCAACTTTGTAAGGTACAGGTAATAAAAATCATAATAATTAATTAAATCCGTGAACATGATTCGAATCTCCCATTATTCCACTCTACATCCTAGTGCCATCAAGCTTTGCCTTTGTTATTGTTTTGAAAATGCGACCTCTAGCTGTGAAAACTTACATAGTGTGCCTTTAAGAATCAGAATCACTAAGTAGTTAATTGGTAAGCAACCAACTCACCCAGAGCA
Source organism: Carassius auratus (assembly GCF_003368295.1). Classification (NCBI taxonomy): domain Eukaryota; kingdom Metazoa; phylum Chordata; class Actinopteri; order Cypriniformes; family Cyprinidae; genus Carassius; species Carassius auratus. The sequence goes on from NC_039276.1 coordinate 21,274,913, forward strand.
CACTAGCAATGGTTTAGCAAACACTCCATGCTCTTAATAATAAAGTTTTTAAAGGGGTGTTTTTCTAGTGATGCAATAGAACAACCACTTTTTTACCTCAAAGAAACTCTCTGAGTTATTCTTGTGTACTGTGACATACACTGTATTATGAGTGAAACTCATAACAAAATTGGTTGCACTTTATTTTACAGTACGTGTACTAAAATGTACTTATAGTGTAGTTACAGCGTATTTATCTAAGAAAGTTCTGGTAATACAAGGTAACCACATGGGGTAGGGTTAAGTTTAAGGGTAGGTTCAGGGTTAGTACCTAGTTATTACATTGTTATTGTAATTATTATAATAAGTACATAGTATGTACATGAGGAACAGGACTGTAAAATAAAGTGCTACCAAAAAAAATAATAAACAAAAGTGTAGTGCAGGGACTTCATCGGTTGTTGATTGGATGTAGGCAGCTCTAAATGTAGCTTGCAGCTGACTGTAAGAAAGGGGCGGAGTTTAAGCAGACTTTTAGAAACTAGATTTAAATTTCATGCCAACTCTAAAACCCCTAAGACCACCTTTACAAATGCATTGCAATACTCGGACAACCACCCACCACTTTTAAAGAAACATTTAAAATGTAAAAATGCTATTTCTCTTATTTTGCATATGGGGATTTCTTTATCCTGCAGTGTAATGTTGACTAGTTGTGTTCTTTCATGTACAGTGATGTTCGAGTGCTATGTTGTTGAAATGAAATTCAGCACATCACGACAGGAGACTGCTGTGTTCAGCACACACACACATACACACTGATGAAAGTGTAGGGAAAGCTAGCTTGGCGAACAGACTGCTTGGTGAAATAAGAGCTGCTTGGCTAATGCTTTTAGAGCGTTATATTGCACTGGGAGAGAGGCAAGTGGACAGAGAGATATAAACACAGTGATGCTTGATGAAGGATGTCTGTGAGTGTGGAGATCCAATCAGTGGTTGACTGTGAATACAAGTACTTCAGCTTACTTCTAAAAATAGTACTTCCTATGGAAATAATATACTTTCAAATAATATATACTTATGCGAACTGAATGCACTGTTTTCTGACACCTGTTTGCATGTCACCTGCAATTGAATGAAAATGTAGTAGAGTTGAAATGTAGATTACATGCAGTTAGATGAACTGGTACTTTTTGAGTAGGACTTGAGTAAATATCTGTATATAATTTTCTTAAGGGGATGGGGATTTGTCTAGTTGGTTTCGCAGCATGGCCAAGCTGACACGTGCCAGACCAGTCTGGAAGACCAGCTAACCAAGATAGATATTTTTCAGCAGGAAGTGGTTAAAATGAAGTGAGCATTAGTTGTTGTTGTAGCAGAGTGAAACTGTTTTTAATGTGAAGCATTGTGGCTTCAATGGCTTGAGTTTGCACGTTTGTCTATATGTTTTTCTAGGATCATCGCTCTCTTTATGATTGGCCAATGGAGTGACGACTCAACTGAAGTCAATAAACAGTGACCTTAGCAGTGTGCAAGCATGCATGTGGATGTGGACAACTATTTCTTGGCACTGTTCAGCAGAACACTGAATCTGTATAGAGCCTGTGTTTATAAAATCCCAGAAAACAGATAAACCATGCTGTCAGGAGTGAGTATTTCAAATTTCCGACAATTATGGTGTTTGTAGTTTACAAAACTTAATTTCCATGACTGAAGTCATATATTCTCAGGGATGTAACCTGTGAAGTGCATTAAACCCAGTCCACATATCCAATTAAATTGAACACCATGAGATTGAATTGCTAATAGCTGGATAGCTGTTAATGCATCTTTTCTGACACATGCATTTTCAAAATTAAGGTGAAGGTATTTTTTTTTCTCAAATCTCACATTCATGACACCATGAAACATGTTGGCCAACCAATAAGATTTGCACTTTTGGTCACATGCCCAGAGCTACTACTGTTATATAAAACTGAAATGTAAATACTGTTTGGCTTCCTTCTCAAGGGCAAGCCATTGTCATACATGAAATGTTCCACAATGCTTCACAACAAATCTAATGCAAAAATGTGACAAACTGAATATGTATTGGTGTGAACCAACTTAATTGCTTGGCAATTTGTAGCTACTTTACATTTAGTTCAATTGGTGGCCAATTGTATGAATTCGTATAAAATCATGTATTTATTTTATTTGTATGATACTCTTATTGCCCAGTGACAGTTTTGTTTAGGTGTGGGATTATGGGTGGACCTTCATTCTTACTTTTTTTCCAAAAAATAATTTGGAAAATAGTTACGTTTCCCATGAGATTGGGTTGGTGTAAACTGTCTTTAATGCACCATTTGATGCATACATAAAAGGCATATATATTATGTTCCTGCTCATGAGATTCACTTTTACATGTTGGTTAGATGTGTAAGTTGGCAGTTCCTTTGTCAAAATAAGCAGCAATTTTTACTGACAGTTAAAATGTTTCTCAGTGCTTCCAAAGCACAAGAGTCAATCAACACATTATACAGGTATTGTTATCCATTAGCTATAAATGAGACATGAAGGCTCTTACCAGGTGGACTGATGTGCAGAGAGGGTTGTAAATATCTGCTTTTTCTCTCAGCGTGTTATAAAACACTGAGATGTGTTTGAGAGGGTTTGTAATGATATCACCCTCCTCATGTCTGGCTAGAGAGAGAAGTGGGCTCCCCATTGACAAACTCTGCCAAAACCCTCATATATTATATATGCTTTCTGGGAACATCTGGGAAAACTATCCATTCTAAGTGAGAGAGAAGGACCCTCTTGTTGAAATCTTAAGGGGAAAATTTCTTAAAGATAAGTGACATGTAGCGGGTTTCCTACCAAAAACAAGTGTGTTTTTGTGGAACATGGATTGCTGTAGAAGGCTGCTGTGATATGGTTTTTCACTCCTGCTTCACCCTTTCTCAAAGAAGCAAGGAAAATGACCAGCACTCTTTTTGGAAAATGCTCTCACATGACTAAGAGCACTTTGGCTGTCACTGGTGTAATCACTGATGATCTGACTTTGGACTGAGTCACTGGCATTGGAGCAGCCAGCCTTTATTTTATACGTAGATGTGTGAATAGTGTGTGCATGTTTGGGATTGTGCTGAAGTGTAACACAGCTGGTGTGTTAATGAACACACCGGGAGCTTTGGCACAGTAAACCGTACTGCTGACTGCCAGTAAGAACTAACTGTGGCTTTTAAGAATGGAGAGAAAGACAAAGAAGCTGTCAGAGCCAACGTCATACAGCCTGATCCATGCCACTTTAGATGTAGGCTTCGAACTGATTCAATGCCCTTACAAAAGTTTACTGATAGTTACCATATTTAGTTTGGTTTACGTATATATTATACTATTTGTCAAAATTAATATTGTCCCAAAGTTGCTGCCTTTTGGTAAATCTCACCATTTTATAGCCAGATAAGTAATTTAGCGTTTGCAATTTGCTTTGGGTCATAATTGTCTAAAGATATTACAGTCATCATCAAGCCATATTTTGAGAACAAAGGTGTGTTCTCCCGTACAATGAGGTAATTCTCTCACTGCTTAACCACCATAGTACAATGCATCATTGTAGAAACAAAATAACTAGTCACGACTTATTCCCAAAAACATAGGCTCATCTCCATCATTGGAGCTATGATGGCTCAACAATATAGGACTGTAGTTAATGACATCATTTGCATGTGTTGTGTCAGTCATACTCTCTGTTTGTGAGTCTTAATTGGTGTTGTCTGTCCCAGTAAGCTCCAAGGCTAAGGTTGAGGCTAAGAAGGGCAAGAGCAGATCGCGTAACAGGCTGTGTGTTCCCCGTCTGCGTTAAATTACAAGCAGGGATACATAGACTGTGCGTGGTTTGCTTGGCAGTGAAGCACGCAGAGTCGGCTCTCGAGGGAGGCATCGTCATTGAAGGCTCTGGCATTTCCCTCCTAGCCGCTGCGAACAACAAGGGGCACGGGGCAGCGGGTCAGGCTGGTGCGTGCCTGCACTCCATGGCATTGTTACAGGCATACCAAATCAACCTGCTGAGGCTGAGGCCTCCAGTACGATCCTGTGTCCCTCCATGGGACTTGGCTGTGGTGCTAGAAGCTCTCTGTAAGCCTCACTTCAAGCCTATTGAAGATATTTCTGATTGCTTTCTCAATATAAACACTACCTTCCTCATGAAGATATCTTCTCTAATGAGAGTTGGAGATCTGCAGGCCCTCTCAGTGGCCCCTTTTGATCTTGACTTTGCGCCCGGTCTGGCCAAAGTTGTTCTCTACCCATGAGCTCTGCACCATGGCCTTTTGTACTCCAGGCCTTATGTCCTCCTCAGCATAAGATTAATTGTTCGTGTCCAGTGCAAGCAGTGTGGAGAAGGCAGACCAGCTGCTTGTTTGCTATGGTCCCCCTAAGAGAGGTCTTCCTGCTACAAAACAGTCCCTCAGTTGGTAGATAGTGGATGCCATTTCCATTTCTTATGAGTCTTCTGATCTCCCCTCACCTCTGGGGGTCAAGGTTCACTCAACTAGGAGTTTGGTGGCCTCAAAGGGCTTTCTAGCTGGTGTGTCTATACAGGACATCTGCAACGCTGCGCGTTGGTCCATGCCCCTCATGTGCGAACCACTTTGGGCTCTTCTCTTCTCTCACCTAGCTCCCAGAACTGGACGGGGATTTGTAAGTCTGATGATGTGGGCATACTCGTTCCCATAGCATTTGATGCAGCTCGAGCTCCTAACTGGGAACATCTCCAGTTTACACATATAACCATGGTTCCCCGAAGTGAACGAGATGCTGCGTCTTAGTGCCATACTTCCTGCATCCCTTATAGCGCTTGCTTCATTCCTAGAAGCTGATGCCAGTTCCACTGCACTTGCTTTCTCTTCATTATGTCACCCATCCTTGATGTCTCACTAATCTATTGGTCATGCTGAAGGCGTTCCTTCGGGGAACAATGGTTACATGCGTAACCTGGAGATGATTTTTAACTGTAACTGTAGTTACTATGGTATTATGGAAAATACAATGGTTACCATGTTTGGTGAGTGTGTGTGTGTGTGAGAGAGAGAGAGAGAGAGAGAGAGAGAGAGGGTCATTGGATGAAGGTAGCTAGTGAACAGAGAGAAGATGCTGTTAGAAATTTCAAAAAAGAAATTGTACTTTTGAAAATGCTGTTTGATTGCATTCATATAGCTCTTGGACAACTATTAATATGACTAATTTGAGATTCTTAACAGTATAAATATATATATATAAAATAATAATATCAATAAAAAATAATAAATTGCATCTAACAAAACCTGAAAATCAGAATAACATGTGTAAAGTGATTCAACATATGTAGAAATGCATACAAACATTCAGGATGGCTTCTGTGATGCATTTAACAATCTCCAGGGTCTGACGTGTTGGAATTTGCATCCTAAAGGGATGTGGCACGGGAAATGGGAGCTTTGGATAGAGCAGCATTCCAGGACATATCAGGACTGATTTCATATTGTACAGAGAGGCACACACAAACATTCATGTTCCATCGTAAAAGAACCACTCACCAAATATTGTCATTATTTCCCAATGACTTTCTAAACCCATTCGCTCTTTTTCTGTGGAATGCAAAATAATAAGTTTTTAAGATTTTTTATACAGGGAATTTACTTACAAACAGCAAAAACTGCAAAAAATAAATAAAAAAAAACTGCAAAAAAAAAAAAAAAAACCACATAAAATTAATCAATTCAGGTACATTATATATATTTAAATCAAATATATATTAATAAGACCAACTTTTAATGATAATTTTTTCCGTTAATATATATCATTTTGGGCTGTTCGACACAAACTAATCTATGACTTTGATTTTTAGGTACACTGTTTCTTTAAGGAAATAATGCAGCCGTCTGGGCTAAGCTGGTTGTTTCATGCTGTGGTTGGGATGGCAGACATGTATGCGTGTGTGTGTGTGTGTGTGTGTCCTAGTTTGAAAAAGTTTGGACATTAGGCATTCAACTTGGATCGAAAAGACCTGAAATTCTGACTTGTATTAAGATGACATGGAAGAAAAAAAAGAATACAATTTTGATAATGAATCAAATCCAGTCATGTCTTATTGTGGTGGTTTTTGGCATTTGACTGCTGCTGCCCTACATTGTGTTGGCAAGCACTTGGCCAGTTGAATTTTTCCTCTTCCTTAACTAAAGGGAAATGATGGATTTCTCAAATCCATTTTGTTTTAACAAGCGACCCAGCGCCCTTTAGCATGCATGAAATATATGTCTGGATTCTTAGTGTATTTAAAAACAGATGTCACCAGCAATTTAAGCTCATTTTCTCATATGTGGTCGTCTCCAGGGCAACCAAACCACATACTCATTGTGGATCTGAGTGGTTGGAATGAGAAAGCCCATTGAACCACAATTGACTAAACAGATTGTGCACACAGTACCATGGTATATTTTATTAGCAGAAGAAAGCAGAATTTGTCTAATTGATATTAAAGGTAAGGTTTATGTTCCACAGGCACTTCTTCATTTCAGAGGTCTTGGACTTTGTATTGACACCTGTTGGTGTGGATGCAAGAGGTTTATAAACAGTTTGATTATCTTTTGTAACTGTTCCTCTATGGTATCATGCAACGCACATCTGTGGAATAAATCCTTCCATCTAGGGACACACAATACAATGGCACTTCTGAATGTCCATCGATGGAAAAATACATTCTTTGTAGCCAGAGCGTGTAGTTACTGCATAGACTGCATTGCTAATTAGTTATAGCTTGTTGCTTTCATGTAAAGCAAACTCTGAGCTCACCAGAGGTCAAGTTTCTTGCTTAAGAGTACAACGGCGTTCTTGAATCAACCCTTGAGAGTTTTGAACCTGCAACCTTTTGGCTACAAGCCTAGATCTTCAGCCTCTTGACTGCACCCCGATTATTGATTGTATGGATGTTTTTTAAATTAAATCAATGCATTTAGCAGACGCTTTCATCCAAAGAGACTTACAGTGCATTTAGGCTATCAATTTTTACCTATCATGTGTTCCCGGTGAATCGAACCCCCAACCTTGTGTTTGATAGTGCAATGCTCTACCAATTGAGTGATGTGAGCAATGTGAGTAATGTACGAATTTTGCTTTGATTATATTTGATGTCATGAACAGGCAACACCAAGAATTGACCGAGCTGTGTCGATAACAATTATTGACAGAGTGACAGCTGTGATTTCTCACGACACTCATTTTAGGCGATACAGTACCAGTCAGGAGGCATGGACGTTTGATGTGTGGAAAAAATCTTGGCCATTTCTTAGCTCTTCCATAGCTGCATACAGTAGAGGATTATGGTGATGGAACTTTAGCTGTTGTGGTGGTATAAATAACACTGCTCATCTACAGTCTGCATGGAGCATTTACAGTTCAGTGAAGTTACAGTTCAGTTATTCGATTTATTTAGTCAGGGGAACAAGATAATGTACTTTTAGACTTTTTTTTTTTTTTTCTCAGCAGAATCTCAGTAATACGTCTGCAGTCTAGCTGAGTTTAATGGCTTTTTCTCCAGTGCTAAAAATCTTCTGGAATGATTACTTTTTCTGCTGGATGCTGCATGTATATTACGAAAAAAAAAAAAAAAAAAAAAAAAAAAAAATATATATATATATATATATATATATATATATATATATATATATATATATATATATATATATATATATATATGCTCGTTTTCACTCAATATCCTGTTAATCTTGAGTACCTATAGAGTAGTACTGCATCCTCCATAACTCCAAAAAGTCTTTAGTTTTATTATATTCATAAGAGAAAGATAGTCTGTACCGATTTTTCCCGCAAAAACACGACCGACTGGAGGCGTGACGTGTGGGCGGAGCTAAAGAATCACGAGCGCCAGTAGGCTTTTGCGTTGAGAGCGTTTGAAAGCTGTGACTTTACCTTGAGGAAAAAACCATCATCCAAAACAAACCATGGCTAACAGTCAGATTCAGCCGTTTATTTATGATCCAGAATCAGATCCCGAGGCTGAAACTGAACGAGAGCAGCAGCAGCAACGACTCGCTCCGAGCGGGGCTCGAACCCGGGTCTCCGATGGGAGGTGGACGCTAACAAGGAGGCAGAGATATTTTAAGCAGTTTTACTCACCGCTTGTGGTTCCAACACACAATCGTGACCCTTTTTCGTTGGGATTGCATCATCCTTAAGAAATAAACGATACGCAAATCCGTCGTCAAACTGGGCCTTGTTTGTAAAACAAGCATTTTTGAAATGCAGGGAACAAACACTTGCACAACTCCGTTGATGCTCTGTAAAAATAAACTCCATCCACTGGTCCCTTAATGCTGTTTTTTCTTTGGTAATCTGTGCAGGGTTGTCTTGCCCTGGCAACCAAAAACACACTCCTTTTGTGACATTTCGCGACACTCTCGCTCTGATCAGTGATTGTCTGTGCTCAGCCTCTCATTGCTCTGCTATACGGGAGCGCGTGCTCTTCCGGCAGACGTACCCTCAGGACCCATATAAGGAAATTCCGCTCCATCTAACGTCACACAGAGCCATACTCGAAAAAAAAAAAACTTTCCGAAACTTGTGACAAACCAGAAGGAGTATTTTTGGAACAGAAATACTCCTTCAAACGTACAACTTAATTTTTGAAACTTTGTCCATGTTTAGCATGGGAATCCAACTCTTTAACAGTGTAAAAAACTCAGTATGCATGAAATATCATTTCACCTCCCCCCCCCCCCTTTAAAGAAAAGCAGTGATCATAATTTTTCCATCAATCCTTTATGTGAAAGCCATCTCTCTAAAGAGCCACCTTCACTCTCTGATTATATTACCAATGGAGCCCTAAACTTTCTCTTGCACCCTGCAATACTTGAGATGCTATTAATAGCGTGTAGTTTAAGGTCTTCTTGTTTAGTCATTGTCTCTAGCCTAGTGTGCTTTAAGTGGTCGGGTTGCGTTTTTGTCAGCTCTTCATGTTCTAGAAATCTAGAACTGCGGTGAGGGAATGTTCGCTGACTCAGGCCGCTCTCTGTGACATCATCAACAGCAGGCACTGAGGTCATCACTCCAGCCGAAGCATTAGCTGAGTGAATGAGGGTGGACCGGGATAATGGAATCATATCCCCGCCACAGAAAAGAGCTAGATATTGATGGGTTGCCTTATGACACATACTTACCAATGAGATTAGATGTCCTCTGGGACTGTAGAGACAAAAAGACCTGTTTGTTTTGTATTGGTTGTGCTTACGCAAGACCATTTCTTTGTGTCTGTTGAAAAAGCTGCATACGGGGCACAGTGTTCATCATTCGGTGGTAATGGAGGAGGGTTGGTCATTGGAAATTGCAGTGATTTATTTGATTTATTTTCCTCAGCTGTGTATCATTTAGTGTAATGGCAGGAAAGAGGGCTCTGCTAATTCCATGGTAACAATAGACTATGTCTCTCACTTTAAAGCAATTATCCAAAAATGTACACTATGCGAGGCCTAGGTGTACGCTACCAAAAATAGCCCCTGCTCTAGCTCATGGAGGTAAAACAATCACTCACTCTCTTACCACAGGTACCTACAGCCTCCAGCTGCTGGTGCTGCATTCTGTTACAAAGCTTAGCAAAACTAACCCTACCAAGACAGCATTTTGAGGTTTTATAGTCCTCTTAACACAAAGATTGTTCTAACAAACTTGGCAGTATAATGCTGCCTCTTTTGGTAAAAATTGATTGAAGATAGCAATTAAATTAACTATATTTTTAGAGTGACAGCAATTCAGCTGTTTGTATTGCAAATTCAAAATGATTGGACCTGTGCAGCTGATATTCTTGGCTGTTTTGTATGTGTATTTGTGTGTGTGTGTGTGTGTGTGTGTGTGTATGATTGGGCTCTGGATAGACTTCAGTGAGTGTGTTCTCATTTATGCTTTGGCCCATAGCAATGCAAATGCCATTTATCCATTTCAAGCGACTCTGATAATTAAATTAGCCTATTTGGCATGTTTTAGATCTAGCCTGCTCTCAAGCCTTGACCACGAGAGACAGAAAGCGAGAGAGGGGCTGGACAAGAGATGTAAAAGTAATAATGAAGCTGTGTTTCTGAATTAGCTCCTGGTGAAACGATGGAATTCTCATTTGGAGCTCCAGAGAGTCTGAGATGCCATCACCTGTCTGGCAGACATCTACATTAGATCTCTTTCCTCATTTACAGAAAACTCTCCTCAGCTTCAGCCATCAGGACATCTGGAAATGCATGAATCTTACAGAGAGAAAAATAAAGAAGACTAATGTGAATGAGCACTGGGTTGACATTACCGAAGCCCTCTCTTTTAACACTACCCTGTTCTGTCTGTCATAAACGCTTTCATGAGCAGATGGTTTGGTAAAAGAATTAAAATGAAATTAATTTAGACTGTCTGCATTAACTTGAAAAGTTTCCTCTGTGCTGCTATCAAATTTGATTTTGAGACCTTTGAGAGCTGTCAACCCAGTGTGATGATAAAATCAGTGTTTAGTCCTGATGTTTTAATACCGCAGGATTCTTTTAAAAGTTGGCTTTCCTGAATAAAACCTCAGACTGTTGCTGAGCAGACAAAACAGATAGTCCCTCCTTAAACTCACACCATTGTACCAATGTTACTGCATCAAGCTGCTGCACTTCAAATACAACAATATAACTTGCTGCTAATTACTAAATGCAAAGTGTGATGCAACTACATTATTATTATTATTAGTATTATTATTAGTATTATTCTTAAGAGCATCAGACGTTCTCAATGTTCATTAAAAACGTAACAATGACTACAGGGGAGATTTCACTCTGACTCAACATAACAAATCTAATAGCTTGCTTAAACTCGTTTAAATGTTAATAAGACATTGGTTGAATCCAAGTAAAAGTGTGTACTTTGGTGGTGACACAGTACTTAAAAATTGCATCTTGAAACCGCAGACACCTTTGTCACGAACTGCTTATGCTTGTAAAAAAGCTTAGCATCTAGCTAGCATTACAATTTATTACACTAAAAATTCTTAGGTTCATACATTTGAAAACTGCTGTGGCAGCTTTGGCATCCTCATCATTTTTCAACAACTGAAAAAGTTGTTTCCTATCACAAATTACTTTTCCAAGATGTTTTGGGCAATATTAGTTGAAAAATCATGCACAGATGCCAACATTCAAAATCCACTGGAAACAGTATACGATTCAAGAACTTTAGTGTACTGTTTCCAGCGGACTATGGTTTGGGACTCACTAATTCTAATAAATGTACTTGCATACTATGTAAGACAGATTAACTGGGATTTAGCCACAGATTAAAGGATGGGTCCAGACTCACTTTCTTTTAAAACAAAGACAGATCAGTACAGGTCCAAGTACAGGTCTTCTATTCTGTAGGTTCATAAGTTTGTTTCCCATATAATCTTTAGGCTATTGAAGGTATTTGGCTTTCTGTCTGCAGTGGACAGGCTCAAGATAGCGGATTCTTAGACGACTAGTGCTTGGAAGAGTTGCAATAAGCCACTAGTGCATGAAGGATAAGTATTGTATAGATGGCGAGATATCTAAATTATGTTGGAACAAGGTTGAACCTTAAGTCTGAAGGTAGGTAGCTCTCCAGGAGCAGGGTTGGAGACCTCTGCCTTTAAGGGACACATTTGTACCTTGTTTACCCCTAAAAGGTTTATTGTAGTACCTTAAGGATACATATTATTACTCTGTGGTACCAAAATGCATCTTTTGGGGGTAGATAAGCTACAAATTGTCTCTGTAAGGCAGGGGTACCCAAACCTGTTTCTGGAAGGCCAATGTTCAACTACAGCGAGCTCCAACACACTTACCTGGAAGTATAGTGACTCTAAAGACATTGGTTAACTGATTCAGGTGTGTTTAATACAGGTTGGCGCTAAACTCTGCAGGACAGTGGCCTTCCAGGAACAGGTTTGGACACCCAAGCTATGAGGGTACTGTACCGATATTTTTTTTGCATATTTGGTTAGTGTGGAGGTGAGGGATATTGAAAGATGTTGAAAAAGCTGGTGCCAGAGCAAGGTTTGTGCTGATTATAGCCTGAAAGATTAGATGGGTTCACTCCTACTGAAATACCACTTCACTTAAGCCACAGAAAACTTTCTCTCTATCAGGTATTAGAAACCTTGTTCTAGTACTGTTTTAGGTTGGTTGTTTAGTGAGAAGAGGAGGCTTCTGAGCATAGTCATGTTTTTCTCTGGTACTGATCTTGTGTGTGACTGAAGGAGGTTTTCTGACTCCGGTTGAATTAAGGTTTCCTACGGCTGGAAGTCTCTCTGAATTCTTCTTCCTCACTGTCAAGTTTAAGCGTAGGAGGAAATTAATAGCTGAAACTGTTTTACTTTTTTATCTTTTCCGGAAAGGGATTAACTAAATTCAGTTATCAGCTGCTTAAGGTCTTACAGTTTTGGATGTTTATATCAACAGTGAGCAGGTGGACCAAGTGTAATTAAACAGGTTATTACTATGATTTTTTTTTTTTTTTTTTTTTTTACATTTCAAAACCAAGGGAATTTATTTGAAGTTCCTAGCAGCTTCCACTACTTTGGAATTACTTTCAGCTAGATTTAAGAGCATAGCTGTTGGGATTTGCTCCCATTCAAAAGCATTGGTGAGGTCAGGCACTGATGTTGGGTGATGGGGTCTAGGTCACAGTTTCAATGCATCTCAAATGTGTTAATGCAGGCCAGTCATGGTTTCCATGCAGAACTCAGTACATCACTTTTAAATGGACCTTACTTTTTGCACAGGGGTTTTGTCATATTGGAATAAAAATGCCAAACCGTTGCAAAAAAAGTCAGAAGTGCACAATTCTCTAGAATGTCACTGTATGTCACTGTGCTGAAATAACCAAACCTGCTATAATTAGGTGAGAGAGTGATGGCGTAAATGTATTCCCATGTAAAGGTCAATAAATAACTGTTTTTCACTTTAAGGACATCCAGTATTATCTGATTTAATTAATTCCTGAGGACATGTCTTAGCAAAATTGTCCCTAAAATATCACTAGGTTAAAAACTCACCTAAGCCAACTAGACATGTGTCAAAATGAACTCTCAACTTCAAATTACTTCCTTAATCCAGAGCTCAGTGAAATGAATGTGTGTGTTGTGATAGGGAGGCCAAAATAGCAACTACAGCTGAATAAGCATGCAACACACGCTGCACATGGATTTGGTTTGCTTCATATTGTGACGTACCTTTTGAAATGTTTTAAGGTTAATGTCTTGGTTGAACAGGAAAGATTTTAAATTGTAAATAAACACAACAGTAACTCTTAACAGCTTTACATATCTGCCTTGGGGAGATATGTAAAATGTTTATTTTTCTTGTTGAGAAATGTTAGGAATTGGTTTTGCTCAGGGCCATTGCTATAATGGCAGACACAAATATACACTGCTCAAAGTTTAATGGTCTGAGTGTGTTTTGAATTTGAAGTATTTTTGCGGCACCTGTTTAAGCATTTTGTGTTTTTGTTGCCCAATCATTTTGAGGCTGTTAGCATGAGCTCAGTCTGAGATTTTGGTGTAAAATGGTTATATTGGTAAATTGAAAAGGACAAAAAGAAATGTTAGACAAGGTATTCAGAGTAACTCAGATATGAGGAAAATATACTATTTTATAATGAGCTTTCAAACTCCATATGCCTCAGGCCAAGGTTGTCTTACAATAATATTACTTTCAAAAGCCTATAAACTCTTTAGAAAATGTTTAAAACTCTGAAATACTTTCATTAAGCTCCATCCCTATAAAAAGTGAACATTTGCAGTTGTTAACTTGGAAAGTTGGCTGATAAACATGCCTGTTTGACCAATTAAGAAGTGTTACTTCCCCCTTTTTAATAAATGGAATTTTCTTGTCAACCACTAATTATTTCCTACTTTAAATGCTTTAATGAATTTTGAATAAATATTATGTAAAATCAATGTCCATTTCCTTTTCTGTCATTATCCTGCTGCATATTGATTTATTGGTAATCCGGCTCTTTAGAAAACTGCATCAGCTACTAAACAAAAATGTTTTGTCGTGAATAAAACCAATTAATGTCATCTCACAAAGCACTTTTTTTTTTTTTTTTTTTGATTCTCAGACAGAATGGTTTTGGAGTATAGGGTTGTTTTAGAAACCATACAGCTACATAAAATAAGAATAAGGCAAAGAAATAAAGTGATTTTCATGAGTCATAGTATGGCATGTGCTCATCCATTCATCTAACATAGAGAAACTAGACCCTAGTGGATATAAGGAGGGTCAAAGGTTGCCTGCAGCAGCTGTCACTGAGACGCGACTCCTGAACCACAGCTCACACCTGCCTGCACTCCTGTCATTAATAAAGTCAATGTGACAACTGAGAACCATACAGCGATTGGTGTATGATATCTCTCAGTGACCATAGGATGGAATTAACCACCTAATGACTCCTCGATACAATGTTTTAAGGACAAGAATGCCACTTATAAGTGGAGGCTCACATAATCATATCCATAAATCCTATTTTCAGAGTCAGTAGAGTCAATCTCGTATTACGTTTACACAGAAGACAGTTGTATTCCTCAAGGGTTGCTCTTTCATATGCCATTATGAAAAGGAATGTTTCACGGGTTTGACTTAGTAAATGGTAAACAAAATTTAGAACCCAAGTCCCCCCAATTTATGATACAACATAGAGGGAGAATAAGATAAATAGAGGTGGAGATGGGGTGGTGGATGGATGACTGAAGAATTGTTACTGGGACGGGGCAATGCCTGCTGCTTATATATTATCATAATGCTTATTGACAGGATTGAATCATCAGGCTGTGTCTCAGATGTTTTACCTAAAATTCACCAGGAAGTTTAAATACAGACAAGATGAGGAGATTGTTGACAATGACATTAAGATTGATAGCATTACTATGATATTTTGGTTTGATGAGAGGAGTTTTTATTGGCCCTGTTGACACCTGGTATTAAGGTGACAGAATAGGATGGCAATTCTGAGCGCAGTTTGAGACATTGTTGAGCTAATTTCTGAAACTCTTGAAACGCCTGTGAGATCACTGGGCGTTTTCTCAGAAAAATTATGAAGTTTCCAAAAACCTTGAAGATCTTCATTCATTTGAGTGTTTTGTGGTATTTGCCAAGTCTGGATTTGGCCTACATTAGAGGCTTAGATATCATGGTCAAATACAAACTCTTGTCCTATTTGATTTTAGTGAAAGTATTTGTAAAACGATCTTGATTCGGAGGTTTTAATCATCAAGACATCAAAACATCAGCAATGAGGGTGTAGTAAGCAAAACAGCAGTAGTTTAATGAGACGGGGATGTTCTCTTAATGACAGCAGTGTCCACAGTTAGTCCACTGTGTTATTGTCATAAATCAAAACAAAACTTTTGAGTGATGTTCTGTGATGCTTGTAACAGTGTAGTTCAGTGGATGATGGGCAGGTGAGGATGTGGCACTGCTTCCATTATTATGTACATGCCTGTCTACAGCAGAGCTCCTTGCTGAATGTGGCATCCAAGGGTGAGAAGGCTGATCTACTATGTATTTATGCATTTTTCTAAAACAGGAAGAACAGTACACAGGAATCATGATCACCCCTTCTCCTAAAAATGTAGAACACACATTTCAGCATGTGTGTTTGTGGAAAGCCTATAAGCACTTGAAGATGAGATGTGTCTGGGCTGTGATGATGTTTCTTGTCTCGAAAGAACCAGAAGCCTCCTCTGAGTCTGAGCACTCATATTTCTCTAAGTAAACTGACATTTTATGGGAATTTTTCACGCTCAATGTGACATATCTGCATATTTCATGGCTGTGATTATATGGTTGGGCAGCTGTGGCATTTATAAGACTGGCCGTGTACAACTGAGTTCAACCACACTCTCCACAATCGGAGGCTATATTAACACAAAGGAGAATACGCTTGTCAGCCTTGTTAAAGAGATTCACACAATCCAATTTTTTTTTTTCATTAACACACTGAGATGGAGATATTAGTCATCTGAAGGTTGTAGATCCAGATGCTGTCTTTCACAGGAGCCACTGTCATAATTTTTGTTTACTGGGTATGAAACAAAAGCTGCTCTCTATACTCATTTTTGTGGTGTTTAGAGCTTCTCTCAGTAGGTTTTTTTTTCTTCTTCTAGTATTATACCTCTAATAACTGTAATTAAACCACATGTCATATCAGTGTTCATTCTCGTATTCAATAATGTGCTAGCATGACATAATTTATAGGATATAGCAGCGTGTTGGACAGTTTTACAGTATACAGTCCCCCCCAATACCCCCCCCCCCCCCCCCCGTCATCTCCATCTTAAACAGCTAACCCATGAATCCTTACCTTTGTTCTGTAATTCATTTCCATAATTAATTCTACATCTTTAATTGTTGCCTCTTTCTCAAGTATTATGTAAATACATTTGCATATCTCTTTTATTATACAGTTTTATAGAGAGTAAATAATGCACAAATCTGTACATATATCTACTGTTCCAGAAGTCTTACAATTTCAAAGCTATAATTCCATTTGGATTAATCTGAGTAAAAATGGGTTTTTTTTACCAAGAAAATGGCAACATGAAAATCATTGTTTTCTGTTTCAAACTTTCACACACACACACACACACACACACATATACATATATATATATATATATATATATATATATATATATATATATATATATATATATATATATATATGTTTTTTTTTTTAATACAATAAATCATTTAAATCAATATAAAAGTAATTTTTCATATGGAAACTGTTGAAAACACACAACATGGTTAATCCACGTATGTCAGGCTCTGAACTTGGCCAATCCTATCTTATAGATTTACATTTAAATAAAATTTATGATAGATATGATTAGATATTTAAAGCGACTTACAGTGCATTCAGGCTATCAATGTTTATCTACCATGTGTTCTCGGGGAATCTGAAAGCATGTGATGGAGATTTACTATTAATCACAGAACCAACTTTACTGACAAGATGCGAAGGATATTCACATGTGATTTATCATGCAGTCCTTTGTTTGTTGAACACAAAGTACAAAGTAGATGAGGAAAACTAGGATGCCTGGTGTATTCAGAGCTCATTACTGTCTGGAGTGCGTGGTATGGTGCGCTGTGATTGGTTGAGCCAATATATCATGTTCTGCAGAGAAGGGAGACTGGCGTTTGTATCTGTTTTTTTATACAGAAAGGAAGAAAACATGACAGAATGGACCTCTTTCACATTTCCGGGTTTCTCAGCAGCGGAAGACATCATAGTTGGGTTAACATGAAGAGGAGTGAATGGGAGAGTACCACGAATATAAATGCATTCCCATTTGCACAAATAGCAAAAGAAAAACTATTTTTAATGGTAACTGCATGTATGTATGTATTATGTGACACTGAAAAATGGAATAATAGCTAGTTAAAATTCAGCTTTGCCTTCACAGAATGAAACGGTTTAAATAATAAAACATAGGACAGTGCTGAAAGCTTCAGGTCTCTGATAGAACACCGAGGCCTGTGAGTTCCTCCCTGCAGGACTGGAGCACACATGCACACACACGCTCTTCAGCAGCAGGGCGCTGAGTGAACACATCTTATCAGTCGGTTCCTGCTCTCTTTCTACAATCCGAGTTGCTCTACAGTGGCTTCATTACGGCTGTGTTTCCCAGACAGACAATGTGGTCATGACCTGCTACTCTCTGTGTTTGTATGCGGTTGTCCTGAATTGCTATAATTTTCTTGTCCGGTTATGGCATTCATGTGTATTTATGGTATATTTTCACATTTGTTTATCTGTGTTTGCATTACAGACAAGCTGTAAAGGTTAAACATAACTTTTGAGACCCCAAAAAAGAATTTCATTGTAAAACACTGTTAATACCATTTGATTTTATAATGTACCTTTATATGTAACTTGAAACTTTAAATGCTATACCAAATAACACTCTACACTTACATAATGAATGACTCTGCATGTGCTTTAGTACGCCATCACATCAAAGTAAGTGATTTTTTTAAAGCACAACAAAAATGTACTTTTAAAGTGCAAATTAAAATTTCAACATAATTGACATTTTATTCACTGATAAGAGTCGTTTTATTTCACAATAACAATTTATATAATAATATAGTAATTGTCATTATTTAATCTTTGTTATTTATAATAAGAACGTAAATGCAAGTAACAAACAAAAGCACAAATACAATAAACCACACAACTGAAATAGTGTTTTTAGGTACAGTCTATTTAGCACTCAAGTAAGAGATTATACAGGAATTGAATAATCAAAATGTAAAAGTAAAGCACTGCATAGTCTTCACAATTCATACATTGATCCTTTTTAATTAATGCTACTAAAGTCATTTTCTTTTGTTGTCTGATTAACAATGTAGAGACATTTAAAAATTAGTCTGCTGTCACTTTTAATAGCTGATGATACACATTTGTTTTTAACAGTTGTCTCTGTAAACTGTGAAAGAGATCTGAATTCGTATTTGCATGCTGTCTATGAGAGAAGCTGCTTTCCATGCACATGCATCGAGTGCGTGAGTCATTTTTCAAGGTTTATTGCACTAAATAAGTGTCATGCAGCTGCACGTCGACAAAACTCAGGAAATACAGCTCTTATTAAAACACTGTCATTCTTAAATACCGGTACTAGTAAAATGAGGAATTATACTGTTTTTAAAAGTTTTTTTAGTACCAGTGTATCATGCAACACTAGGGTGAACTACCTCTTTAAATCATGAGACTCATTGAGGGTTGATGGAGGGACCCAAGCCATACTTAGTGTCACGCTGTCTAGTCTCTGTATTCCTGGGTGTCCACTAGTGAGCTCACTTCTCCATAGGCACTTCACCATAGGTACTATAATTCCTCTAGTCTGGTCCTGTCTACACAGTAATTGCACTCCAGTTAATCGCACAGGTGCAGGCAATCTATTGTCATTAGTCTCCTTATAAATACCTGTCTTTCCATGTTGTTTGTATGGAGTCCTTACCCTTCGTGTACTAATGTTCTCGTCTCCCGAGACTTACCCTTGCCTTCTCGTCCTCCGAGTTCCCTGCCCGTTCCATCCGGTTCTCTCATTGGTTTTTTTTTTGGGCCCTATTTTAACGATCTGAAACGCAAGTGTCAAAGCGCAAAGCGCAAGTAACTTTGTGGGCGAGTCTCGGCGCTGTTGCTATTTTCCCGGCAGGATAAATGGCTCTTGCGCCCGGCGCAAATCTAAAATGGGTTGGTCTGAAGTAGCTTCATTATTCATAGGTGTGGTTTGGGCGTAACGTGAAATAAACCAATCAGAGCGTCATCCAACATTCCCTTTAAAAGCAGGTGCGCAAGTTCCATTATGGATTGCTATTATTATGGCGTATTTACCAGGCGCACGCCAGGAGCGGTTCACAGCCGAGGAGACTGATGTTCTTGTAAGAGCAGTGAAAGACAGAGAAGTTGTGTTGTATGGGGATGGGAGAAACCCACCCAAAATTGCGTCGGTTAAACAGGCGTGGGAGGAAATAGCCACAATTGTTTCATCGATTTTTTTCCTGGTTCTTGACGGACAAACATATTTGTCAGATGTCCTTACATAGCCTAAATGTCTTGCCACTATTGGGCAAACAGGTCTGATCCTTAATTACTACAATTAGCCTGAATAATTTGTAAGCTAGATTTATGCCTATTTTTTCACATCTTCGTGGCACACCACAATGATTTCCGTCATCTCATGTGTTAATATTTTTTTTTAGTGTAACAGTTTATGATTTGCAAAAATAACTGTTGCATCTGTGTAGATTACATGAGCAAAGTGTATGCGCGTTGTGCACGCTATACATTATGGTCAAGCATGCGCCCTTAAAATAGCATAATGAACAACGCGCAACGCGCCACTGACTTTAGACTAGGTTTTTTCTGGTCAGTGGCGCAATTGTTTAATGGAACAGCAAAATAGCACCAGGGATTGTTTGCGCCGGAACACGCCTCCTTTTTTGTGCTGAACCGCCCAGGGAGCGCAAGTTCATTCACTAGTTTAGCGACGTGCTTCTGTGGAGGGAAAAGCGCGCTTTGCGCGGGTGCAAAATAGGAATGACACATGCGTCGGTGTACAAAGTCAATTGCGCTGGGTGCAAGATAGGGCCCTTTGTGTTGGATTACACTTTTTGTCTAATAAACGTACCTGCAATTGGATCTCTCCCTCTCCTCGTGTTTTCCTGGTGCACGAACGTCACGCTTAGATACTAAAATATCATCAAGATTTGGTGTTGGGCTCATTTGGCTTGGGCCAATAGGCAACCACCTAAAACACATTAGCAGCCAAATAGCAACAGACTACAAACAACTCAGAGCACTTCAGCAACCTCATAACAGCCACCCACAACACCCAAGCATCGTGGTGAGATTTACACAGCGGCAAACACCACTTCTTCAGAAAATGTGAAAGTCTAGTTTAATCTTCATCTGTATAATCCAATAGCTGTTTCTTTTTCCTCCTCTCTCTTTGTGTTAATGTGTTCTGGGCCTCTATGGTGCAGGACACTCACGGATGCATTAGGCTAATTTAACTGCCAGAACAGGAAATAATCCAATCTGTCATAACAGGCAAGGACTGCTCAAACTCTGTCTGAGAGCCTCTTTGAGTGCGTGTGTGTGTGTGTCCTGAGGGACTGGAGGAGAGAAGACTCACGATCTGTCCTTCCTTTTGTTCACAAATTGATCTTGTTCTTTGGTGAATGGCTAAATTTCCCTCCATCGCTTTTCTTTACCCAGCATTTATCATTGTCACAGGTCTCTGTGGTACAAAACGGCAAATGTGTACCTGAACGCATCCCAGCATGCTCTGGTAAACTATATACTTTACAATGTTCTGTCTGTTTATCTGTTTTGTGTCATTTGTATGTCTCTCTTTTAATCTGTCTTCTGTCCATTTTGTGGTCTCTCTCTCTCTCTCTCTCTCTACCATGTGCTTCAATTATGGAATAAATTGACCTATTTCGTCTTGATTATGTCTCTTAGCAACAGAGCTCCATCATTTATGTTTCAATAAGATGCAGGTAGAGCGAGCAGCACTTAAGCAGCACTTCTGAATTATATTAAGTCTAATTTTCAATGTGAGTGTGTGTGTGTGTGTGTGTGATTGACTACTCTGGAGAAGTGTGCATGTGTGTGTATGAAAAGGTTTTGAATTCGTCTGGCGACTTGCAAACTTTTTAAGCATTTCTGTGAAGTGTGTTTTGTAATTTCAAATAGCTGTATCAGATTTATATTTATTTATATAACAGAATACTTTTCAGATAATTTAAAATTCATCATTTCCATGGCTCATGTTGTTATGACCTTCTTTTGTTTTGGACCTGAATGTGTCCAGGTGTAATTGTACAACACAATTTAAATAAATTATATATACACAGTATTTTAAAGAAATCTTATATATTTTAAAAAGATCTTAAATAAATTAAATAAAAAACAATGTAATGATCTATAATCCTATATTATAATTATGATAATATTGTTATCGAGTAAAGCATCATTTTAAAGATAATGATACTTCTGATAAGATTTTTATTTATTAACCTTAGTTTATAATTGTAGTGTAATAATGCTTAATGACACTTTGATCATTTTCAGTTTACCCATTCACTGATAATGTTACTCTTGGCTGCACAACTCTACAACATGTGATTCAACACTATACAAATGTTCTGGTGACTTAACAATTGTGCTTTTTGTGTTATCTAAAGTAAAAATAAATAAATAAATGAAATAAAACTTATTTAATATGACTGAATCATCTTTTTGTGGATCCACCTTTTGACTAAAGCAACAACAATGTAATTGTTTATCTCAGCAGTAATCTGTTTATTGTCTTAGACTGATGTGTCATCTGTCTGGCTCTGTGAGGGTTCTTAATAAAAGTGCTGTGTGAGGCTCTTATCCTGATATCTTCAGTCGGCTCTGAGACAGGTCAGTATGGATCTTCTAGCTGAGCTGGGTTTCTCCGAGTCTGTCTGTCCACAGCATGATGGGAACTAAATGAATGCAGCTAGACAGGGTTGTGAAGGGTAGAATAATGTTGTTGTAGCATATGCTGACACTCGTCTCATTGCTTTCTTTCGACCAGAGTGCATTCTGGGATCAGTTTATCTTCCTTTGATATACTGTACAAGTGGCGTTTTGTGATGGCTAATCTTACATGCACAATCATTTTTAGCTGAACATGTATACATTTCATTCATCCTCTATAGAATTGAATTTCACGTCTAGAATAAATCTCTAATCTTCTCTGCATGTAACATTATTATTATTGAATACAATACTGTTTAGAGTATAAATATAAGTATTTAGTGACACAGCAACATTATCTGTGTATAGAGCTGTGTGTGTGTTTGTGTGGCCTCAACTGGTATAATATGGTTTTGTTTGGCTAATGTGGGGTCAAACTATCCAGGAAACACTGGTCACAGCTGTCACACACACACACACACAAACACACACACACAGCTGGGGCAGATTGAACCATCTTTTTCAATAATACTACATAGCAAAATATAGAAATAACACACTTATGCAACTTAAAATTGCTGACAATTACACAAATATTATTCAGACATATGAACTTAGTCTATGCTATGAAGATTACATCAAATCTTTCATTTCCATATCCGAGATTATAAATCTCTTGTGTGTTGACATTGATGTTTTGTTGTGTTTCCTGAGAGTTCGGTATGGTTTTCTTGTGGTGCTTTAGTGCTAGCATGGGGTTATGCAAATGAGCTATTACCTTGGTAATGAGTGACATCGAATGGCAAGGTTGCGGTCTGAATGTAAATAAGCAGAGTAGGTGGGGTTTGTTTTCATGTAATGGCACTTGCTCTCTCTACTGTTGAAATGAATTTAAAAAATTCAAATTCAAATTCAAATACATTGGGCATTCAATACAGAGTTTCTGGAAAACGGATCAAACTGATAGGTCAGTGAACTACTAAATGACAATTGTGTTCATGTCATTTTGTTGGTCTGTGCTAGGAAAATATAATTTTGGTGCAGAAAACTATATTATGGATTTCTGGAATATGACATATTTTTCAAAATCTAGTTTAAAGGGTTCATATGTTGCAATTGGAGTATTACAATCTGTTCATGAATAGATAAGATCCCTAAAGTTGCAAAGACTAAAGTCGCAAACCTTAAGAGATATTCTTTATAAAGGTTAAGACCCTCCTAAAACACTTTGTTTAAACACGCCCCCACATGTCTATGTCACTGTGTGGGAAGATTTGCATAACACCGGCCAAATGTTCATGCAAAGAAAGAAGGCGTAAGTTTATTGTTGCTGTTGTATTGTTGGCACTGGCGCCATGTCATGGAGACACTGTGTGTTTCGTTGTGAAAGTGAAAATTATTTGTTTGGTCTTCAAAAAGAGGACAAGTTATATTAACACGTCCAGAACAGTTCAACCCAAATATTCAGATGTGGGTGGCACATTTTACGGAGAACTGTTTCCTGGGAGAGTAGACTACAATGTCGTCTGTAAGTATGTTTTAATATTTAAAGAATTAGCCACTGATGATTCAAACGTCACAATGCACTAGATAGCTGGCCAATCAGAGCACATCTTTCTTTTCAGATGGTGAGCTTTGTAAAATTCAGCATATTTCAGAAAGGCTGGGCAAAGAGGAGAAACAATAATGTACAGTATGTGTTTTTTGAACCTTAAAAGTCCCCTTCTTCATGATCCCATGCTTTAAACTTTATTAAGTGTGTAATGTTCTTGTTAGAGTATAAATAATATCTGTAAAATTATACAGAGATATTTTATTTAACAGAATTCGGCTACAAAAAAAGACCCGTTTGGACTACATCCCTCTAGTTCCTGCAGTAATGACGTCACTAAAACAGTTTTTTGACTAACCTCCACCCACATGAATTCACAAAAAGGGGGGTGTGGCCTTGTTGCGCTCCGACGGAGAAGAGGAAGAGCTGTGTTTGTGTTTGTCGCCATGTCGTTGAAACGCTGTTATTTTCATCTCAGAGTCCAGTCATCTTTGTTTGGGCTTCTCAGGGACGCTGTACTTGGAGATTAATGGTTACAATTTATGTTTATCTCGGTTCCTGAAAATAATATTCCACATGTAAAACTATGTGCACATTTTGCTGAGGACAGCTTCCTCAATCTCAATCGGTTTAATGCTGGATTCGCACAAAGATTATTCTTGAAAGATGGAGCAGTTCACTCTTTGTCTGGAGAAGGCGTTGTTTATGGACCACAACCGGTAAGTGTATTTTATTATTTAAGTTGGTGCGTTTAACAGTTTCTGTAACTTATTACACAAAGTGCAACACTGTTCAGCTTTGTTAACTAGATGTTAGGGCTGTGCAAAAAAAAAGAATGCGATTTTCATGCGCATCTCGTCAGTAAAAACGCTCCTGTGATTATAAGTACATCTCCAGCACTTGCTCCTGCCCACTTGCTTCTCAAAACTACTCCAAAACTAGTCCAATCGCGTTTGCAGGAGGTCAGCCTGCGCTCAGCTGCTGTCGAATCACAACACTGGAACCGCTGGCCCAATCAGAACTCGTTACGTATTTCTGAAGGAGGGACTTTATAGAACATGGAAGACATCAGCCCGTATACAAACAGCGGTATACAGATAGGTGAATTGTGTGAAAAATACTGTGTTTTTTTACACGCGAAACATGAACACATGTTATATTGCACACTGTAAACAATCAAAGCTTCAACAAAGTGCGAAAAACGGGACCTTTAAACTATTACACCAAATAGACAAAATAATGTTCTTTTTTAGAAACTTCATATGACCCCTTTAAAATATACAACTTCTTTATCATGAAATACAGTATCTGTATAGATGTTGGTTTCGTACATTTAAAGACAAGCAAAACAAAAAAAGTAGTATTTTGTACAACAAATTGTAATAAATTATAGATGTATAAATTATAAATGGTGTAACCATCAGAAAAGAATGTTTTTTCTTGTACTCACAGTGTTATGCATGAGTGTACAAAACTTTTTTATAAAAGGTTTTTAAACATGTTTTTCGAAGACCAAAATACAAATGCCATAAATATAATGATTTGTTTAGTGAGGAATACCATGTTTTTATTTGGGTTACTGCATTTGACCTGAATAAAACTTGCATCTTCATAAAAAGCTTGGCATATCTGTTTTCTTACTATCTTTTTTTTTTATTTTATTGTGGATAACTGAATGGCCTTGACACACATTCATGCATGCCTAAATAAATGCTCTGTATTTCATGGTTTTCCTGTCATTTGACAACTAAACAGCTATAAATGTTTTTTTGTTTTTTTGTTTTTCAAGCCAGTCCATAAGATTTTATTGCAAGTTTCACAAGATTTTACAAGATTGCCTCCATACAGTTACAATGTTACTTATAGAATATATCAAAATGTGTCTGTGGAACAATACATGTGCATTAAGCCATTAAATAGATTTATCGCCTTCCCATGGTACATTAACAGAAATAATGTATTGTTCTCAGCCATTTCTGCTGGCATTGTTGAGCAGATGCCATTGTTTCTGTCACTTTGGTGTTTAATACAGAGCCTAATCCAGCACAAGAATCTGCTCTGCTACTCCTTTTCTGCTCGTGTTCATCAGCAGCAGCACGCTGTGGTGATGTATTCTGATATGTCTGGTGGGAAAAACCCAATGACTTTGACTGAGATATTTCACAGTCAGTGTATGCAATTCATCACTGCATGTTTCCTGAAAGTGATTTTAAGATGAGTCATGCATTTATCTTTCTGCTGTTATCCATGGGCCTAATTAGTGGCAGTTTCCTTTGTTATTCTGTGTGTTCATTGTGTTCAGCATGAGTGTAGAAACAGATTTTGTGTGCTGAATGTAGGACTGGGGATTGTGTGAAGCTATAATCTCTTCCATTGATTGTTACTCGAATCTCAAATAACTAGCTCTAACACTAGTGTCCATTAGCATAAGTGAGGGTTAAATTAAACACTTCCTGCTGCTCAGAGACATGACACTATATCCTTCTCTCTCTGCTCTCTCAGTGATGGAGAGATGATGACAGATGAGGTATTAGTTTCAGTGTCTGGAATGAACATGCACTAGGAAATAGCTCTGCTTTCTCTGCAGCTCATTCGGAAGAAAAGGTCCACTTTACTGAGAGAAAATGAGCTACTATTAGAGAAAATAAATCTTGAGTCAGTGTTATCTATGCTGAATGTAGTCTGGGTCATAAAGTGCACAACATTGAGCTGATGTCTTTGGAAGTCTGTTTCTGCCAATTCATAATAATAATAAAAAATGTAAAAAAGTACTTGAAACCTTTTAATCTCACAATTCTTCAACATTCTGACATTTTTCTAAGAATTTTGTGACATAAACTCACAACTGTAAGTTATACACTCAGAATCATGAAATATAAACTTGCAATTTTAAGAACATACTATCTCTTTTTATTTTTCCTCAGATTTGGACTTTATAACTCGCAAGTGGGAGTTTGTATCTCAAACTACAGAAAAAGTCTGGTTTGCGAGATACAAACTTGCAGTTTATCTTACTTTATCACTCACAATTACAAATGTATATCTCGCAATTCTGACTTTATAACTAGCAAGTGTTAGCTTATATCTTTTATATCATGCAATATATCATAGTTTATATCATGCAATATATCATGCAATGGTGAAATCAAAAGTAATAGCATACTTTTTTTTTTCAGTGGCAGAAACAGGCTTCCATAGATGAAGGAGTCATGGTACATTTGAAATCAGCTGGGTTTCAGAGATTTGTTTTATCATCAATAAAAAATACAAATAATAAGCATTGTTATGATTAATGTGTGGTAATACTCTAAATACTGGGTGCAAAGCTTATTATAAAAATGCCTCTCCAAGAATCCGTCCAGACGAATGTGTAATATTCCTCCAGAACTTATAACTGGGATAAAAACACAAACAAAAGACTGAACTCAATGTCTTTTTTTATTTTATTTTTTTGTCTACCCCCAAGACTCCTGGAGCATAGAGCAAAAGCAAACAAACACTACTGCCCAGTGAGAGAGACAGACAGAGACAGAGAGTGAGAAAGAACAGGGAAATATATTGCAATGTGCTCACTAATATGAATGTACGTGAGTTTATGTTTTGGTTTGCTACTTCTGTGCAAAATACAACCTACAAACATGCCCTTGTATGTGTATCTTCCTATATATGTTTTTAGGTTGTATTTTGTACAGAAGTACATATGTAAATAACATACGTAAGTGCAAACTGAATGCTGTGATTTAGTACATATAAAATGTACTTGCAATGCAATATTAAATTACACTAGAGGTAAAATGATAACTTACTTTAAATGTGCTTTAGTATGTTAGAAGATTTCCCTAAAATGAGGTTTTAGTTAAAGATTTGGCTAAACTCTTGTGAATTTTTTTAAGCATTATTGCCTATGGCTAGGTTAGAAACACACACATACGCTCATTCTCACTAGATGACAGACCTCACAAGAGGAAACCGGGCCAGTGTGTAAAGAAATATGCCAGCGTTTAACACATTTAGCACCAAATCAGCAATGTGCTAATTTCCCAGCAACACCTCTTTCATATGCTGTTGACCCCTTTTCCCCAGAGGTTTTTCATAAGCTGTGTTTACACGGCCACTGGCATCCGTTTAACTCTTATTATTACAGAGACACAATCTCGGTGTCCTCACTTGCCCCTCTGACTCTCTCTAAGTGTCTCTATTAGCTGTTGTGTGTTTTCTCCAGGTCTTGGCTATGGTGGAATGTCCTGGTTTTAAGGCTGTCTACAGAAATCTGTTCAGTTCTGTCTTTAGATTAATACTTCTGGGTTTCTGCTGATCGCATGCACTTTTTCAGTCACATTCTCAGCTCTCACAACTAGGGATGCACCGAAATTTCGGCCACCGAAAATTATCGGCCGAAAATGGCCTTTTCGGTTTTCGGCCGATAGACTTTTATCACCGAAACAACACGGCCGAAATGTTGTGATGACGCAAACAGAAACCGCGACCTGCACGTGCACCAGCATAGCGCAGACCACGAGCTCCACGCGACATTCACTTAACACCAGTGAGAACATTCTCTTCTTACTCCTTTATTCGCAGCACTAAAGCGTCTCCTAACAAAGAGATTAAGACGGACCACGAAGTAAAACAAAGAAAAGTACAGTCTTATAAAGTCTGTGAGCACACGTCTCACTGAGATCTTTTCGGATCCTCTGCACTTCATCGCGAATGTGCTTGATCCGCGTTATAAAGAACCTTACTTGGATGCGGAAATAAGGCAGCGCGCACGAGAAATGATCCAGGCCGCGCTAGATGCGGAGAACCCGCGTGGAGACGGAGAAGAGCCAAGCGCAGGAGACAGATCAGAGCGCAGAAAAAAAGACTGGTCTCTGCACCAGATGAGTGGCATGCACCATCGTTGTCTGATATGTCTGATATGGAATTCTGCAAGAAAGTGCCTCAAATAATAATAATACGTTGGCTATTTTGTTCTTAGGCTATACACACACACACACACACACACAAACATATATACATACATAATATCAGATTGTAGCCATATTTATGCTAGATTTTCTGCTAGATTTCTGCTTTAATTTGATAAAAATGTTTATTTATGCCCTGGCCCTATTTAAATACACTCTCTCAAATATTTCTCAAATGTCAGGCAGATGACAAGCTCAACTGCTCAACAGCTAGATGGTTATCTGTCTGAAGTCCCCATCCCCAGAAGTGATAACAGTCTTGCCTACTGGAGAAGTAATGCACTTTCTAGTCCTACATAGAAAAATTTCAAATGCACTTCACCTAAATGCACTTTGTTTTTATGAGAGAACTGTTCATTTTAAAACCTTTCTGCAGGCCAGTAGGCCTGTACATTATTATTAAATATACACGAGTGGGATACATTTTTAGTTTGATTTTTATTTTCTACTGTGCATTGTTGCAATGTGCTTAATAAATATTTGCATCATTTGTAATTATGTATTTTTATGTTTTTTTTTTAAATAAGTTATGTAATTGTAATTATTTTTGAAACTTTAATATTAATTTATGCAATTGCAATGTCTTAATTTTAGTAAAGTTAGTACACGGTCATAGCAATAAATGCAACGGTACTAATAATTGGCATAATTTCTTTCGGTGTTTCGGTTTCGGTTTTCGGCCTTTGTTTTCTCTTTTTCGGTTTCGGCCAAGAATTTTCATTTCGGTGCATCCCTACTCACAACGTTCCTCTGTTCGAGCATCATTTACAATCTAACTTCAGTAAAGATGACAGCTGGCTATGTCATTTCTAACAGATGCAGCATATGAGACTTTGAAAAGCGCCTTTGGGGGGTTAATGGGCATTCTTTGTTTCTCTGTGTGTAGTATATATGAGTATGAATGTATGTTATGATTCTCAGTGTGTCAGATCACCCCATACTGCTTCAGTAACTGAGGCTACTTACAATTTAAATGAGTTTATTACTCAGAAAAATTTAGTTTGACCAGCCTGAACTCAGTCACAGGACCTGATACATTTAATATATCTCATCCATGATTTATGTAGGGCACCTGCTTATGAATATATGTCGCACCTACTCAATGGCCCTTCATCATGTTTCAGTAAGTAATACTGTAGATTATTACAATTACAGTTTTATGTAGTTATTAATGGTAATGAGAAGGAAGGTTTTAATTTTATTTATTTATTTTTTTCAATTACATAGGACTGTTTCTTGATGGTTCATGATATTCACAGAAGTGGTTTTGAATTAAGATCATATGGGTCTTAATCATTGCAGATGATTGTGTGTGTGTGTGTGTGTGTGTGTGTGTGTGTGTAATTCAGTCAATAGCAGAAATGAGTTTCATATCTCCTTGACTTCAGACATGTGTTTGTCTGTAATCTGTCTCATGCTTTATAATGAGAAAGCTCTGTCTCATGACCCTGAGATGTAGGAGTCTGGTCTGAAGATCACACTGGCTGGGCCGCAGTAATGTGGCCGCAGTATTTCCCAGAGAGGGTTGACTGTGT
Organism: Carassius auratus; assembly: GCF_003368295.1. NCBI lineage: Eukaryota > Metazoa > Chordata > Actinopteri > Cypriniformes > Cyprinidae > Carassius > Carassius auratus. Next base: position 21,304,978 of record NC_039276.1, read on the forward strand.
CTCATTGTGACCAGGCTGTAATTAACACAAGGGCTGAAAGACAATGAGGGACAACCATTCTTCACAGATAATTACAAAGCAGACGACAAATAAGCAGAAAGTTGACTTTGAAAACTGTTTGTGATCTTACCCCACAATACAATGAATATGCATCTGATCGTTTTCAATGAGACTCAGAGACAGACAGATGTTTGCCATGAGCTGACAGATAGACCTTTGCCCATTGTCTTTTATATTGCAAAAGCATTAAAGCTGCATCATGATTTCTTTTTTTCGGAAGGGGATTTAAGGGATCTTCTGCTGGAGGAATAAAATATTACATATATTACATATACTAGTGCACTTTTGATATAAGTATGAAGAGTGGAGATCAGCTATATCCATTAAACATTCAAACACGCACACACACACACAGCAGATTATTAAAGAAAATAATTCTCTTTGGATGAATGATTCATTTAGTTGACTATCAAACCCTAAAAGAGAGTAAAAGTGAACATCACTTGCTACATTTGAATCAGATTTCTGTGATGCTTGTAGTCAACATATGAAGTCATCGAATGCAACATCCTGGATTCATCCCAGCTGAAGTGCTAAAACTGTTATAGTAATTACTGAGAGTGGCCAGGTGGTTAAACTCTTGTTCGCAGCTTCTATAAGACAGAAGAGCCTCGCCTGATCTCTGCAGCTGCCCTATCAATCCCTGGAGACAAACAAGACAGCAGGTGTTGCTTTATTTAACACAGACATGGAGCCCTACAAGTGATCAGAGGGAATCTGTCTCACATATACTGAGGCATCACACATACACATCGAATTGAAAGCCTGGTGCCAACTCATGCAGAGCTCTGTGTTTCTAGTAACTGACTGTATGGTGGTCTGCCAGAGCTGTGTCGCACAGGTGGGTCTGCTACAGGAGGTTGTAAGATGGATTTATTGAGAAACATCTGTTTAGTATATCCTCCACAGCACTCGCAAGGTGTTCATACTGAGATTTGAGAAATGTTTTGCATCTCACATGGTGACCTGCACTAAAGAGAGATGCCAACAAAGAACAGGGGAATATATATATTAGGGGTTGCACGACTACTGATTTCTACTAGTCAATTTTTTATTTAAAAAATACTTGAGTTACTCCACTACTCGTGGTTCATTCTATAAATGAAAAGACATTTAAAAAAATGTAATCAATAAATGCTTATTAATTCATAGCCTTTTCAACAATAACATATAAAAACTATATATAACCAAACTATTATGACATTACATATTTAAATTTTTATGTAACAGCCAGTATTTGTATTTGTGTCTGCAACAATCACAACATGTTTAGTTTCTGCATTCGGATACAACGTCGTATAGTATTAAGACCATTATGGCCATCTTTTTTTTTCAGAGTTATCACTGAACAAACATGCCGTGTTAAACTAAAACAATTATTAATTTCTAAAATAATATTTATCGTGCAAGCAGAGAGATGTCATGACAAACGTTTAGTGATCATTTGAACACGACTGAATCAATTCAATGCGCGCATTTTTATTTCATTAACTTTTTAAGCAAGTATAAATGTTTAGTGAACTTCACTAAACAAATGTGCATGTGCCGATCAAACCAGTAAAAGATAAAGATGCAAACATGTAGGCCAAATAGAAAATATGTATCCATATCTAAGTTGATTATTACCCTGCTCTCTGTCGAACTGTTTTTTAAGAGACTGAGACGCGCAGCGCTGCTGTTTTATTGGTGAGCGCACTGTGCTTAATCCATTCATTCGTATCATATCGTAGCCTAAGGTTTAAAGCATTGCCTTTTAAACATATACAATAGAACGTGTATGATGTATTATTATAGGTGATATTATTCTTGCCGAGCTCTGATTTCTGAGAGATGCACGGAGAGACAACAGCAATGCTGTGCTTGATTTGCGGTCTTTTCACACATAAAGTTTACATTGATTCACTTCACACTTGTGACTTTAGAGATCTGTGTATAATATTGCGCTGATCCCCTGACTCAACTGTTATATAGCAAACTCTGGACTGTTCCAGCTTCAGCCGAGTGTTCAGGCAGAATTATTCCTTTTTTTTTTTTTTTTAGTTTAGTTTTATTGTCATTGCATATCTCTACACAACGAAATTAAGATGACATCAATCACTCAGTTAGCAGCTAAAAGGATAAAAAGTGACACTATCAACAACAGTCAATAAATAAATATATATAAACATTTAAAAAATACACAGTATAATTCAAGTCCAAATTTTATTAGTCTTCCATGCTTTCAGCCTTTCAGCAGCTCATTTATGGCCTTTGGAAAAAAACTGTTTCTCACTTGGTTTGTCCGCACCCTCACGACCCTGAGCCGGCCTGAGGGTAGGGGTGTCAAACAGGGTATATGTGTAGGATCTGCCCTGATACTTGCTGCTCTTCTCTGCAGCCTACTGGAATATATATCCTCAAGGCTTGAAAGAGGTGCACCAATGATTCTCTGGGCAGTTTTAATTACCCGCTGCAGATATTTTTTTTCCTCAATAGTGCAGCTAGAAAACCACACTGTACAACCTTATGCCAGCACACTCTCTATTGTGCACCTGTAAAAGTTTTTGAGGAGTGTCTGCGGGAGACCAGTACTTCTTAGGGTTCGCAGGAAAAAGAGGCTCTGCTGAGCTTTTTTCCCTATCTCTTTGGTGTTCATTCCCCAGGTCAGATCCTCCGCCAGATGCAGCCCTAAATATCTGAAACTTTGGACCTGTTCCACCTCCTCTCCATGTATCTCAAGACTGTCGTGTTTCTTGGTTTTGTATTTCCTAAAATCAATTATGATTTCTTTTGTTTTCTTTGTGTTGAGGATTAGATTGTTTCTGCTACACCATGATACCAGTGATTGGACCTCCTGCATGTAAGCAGTCTTTTCATTGTTGGTTACCAGCCCTACCACCGCTGTGTCATCTGCAAATTTGAAAATTGAATTTGAATCATGAATGGGAAAGCAGTCATAGGTAAACAGCGAATAAAGGAGCGGACTAAGATGCTCCCTGGGGAGTACCAGTGTTGAGGATGGTGGTGGAGGAGGTAATATTTCCAAGTCTGACATGCTGGGGTCTGTCAGTAAGAAAGTTCTTGATCCACTTACAGAGGAGAGTCCAGGCCATTTGCCGTTCATGTTGCCATTTGTACATATTTTAAGAATAAAGTAAAAAAAAAAAATGTAGTTTAGTTTTATAGTTTAGTGGCAGTTTGAGAAGTAGCATTAAAGACATCAAAATAAAAGCATTGATTGAGTACATATTTTCCTTTTTGATAAGTGACATAAACTCTCTCAAAAGCCATCAGCTACTACATTTATATTCATAAGATGTGTCACACCAGGTTTTATGTCACTGATGTTAAATGTAATCGGCTGAGAATTTGTATTTTAGGATTAGTGTTTCCCAAAGCAGGATTTGGGAAAATGTAGTGGCTTTAGGGGTTCATGAAAACCTAATAAACCTAACAATTAACTCTTTCCCCATGATGGAATTTTCCACCATTTATGAGACAACACTTCCCCGCCATTGACAGAATTTCAGGCTTTCCATCCTGTGAAACACAATTTTATATGATAGGCCAAATTTAGACTAACAAAAAAAAGTTAAGCCTGGAATCCCTGCTTAATATTCCAGGTTCAATACAATAACTTGAGCCCTATCAACAGCGTTTTTGTTTGTGATAATTAATAAATGTTAACAAAAATGTAAATGTCAATTCTGCTTTTTAACACCTGAGATAGCCTAGTCTCACAGACTACTACTTTTAAAGCTTTTACGCTGTAACATTATGCCTGGGCATGCACACACCCTTACATCAGTGGCCATCTCTCTTTGTTCACCACTATATGATCTTAGCCTCAGAGTCAGGCTGCTCTCTGATCAGTGTCTGCTCTATGGGAGCCGCTCAGTCAACAGATGGGCGACAGACTGAGTTTCACAAAGAACACGTGTGCTGGAGGAAGAGTGTCACGACCGAGCCAGATCTTGATCTGAGAGTGGGACTGTCACAACGGGGTTAGATTTTGTATTAATGGAGCAGAGGACTGTTATTATTCAAAGCAGTGCCCTGACAATGATGACGCACACACACACACACACACACACACACACACACGCACGCACGCACACACACACACACACACACACAAAACAGCTCAAAGCCATGTTGTTCACTGCTGATTGATTTAGAGTAAACTTTATTTTACTGAAGCACAACAGTGAGTCTTGCGATATTTTGGAAATTACTGTTACTTCAAGTTTTCCATTACACAATCACTTAGTTATGATCATCAAATTTTCTAAGGATGTATGGACCAATGACTGCACTGCTTGATGAATTACCATGTTTTGTCATGTTCGACTAAGATCTATGAATAGATCGACCCATTGTGGATGGTTGCCAGGGTGTAACTATGTGATTACTGGTGTTCTGGATGTTTTTTTACTGCTGTCCAACAGTAAAATATTACTGACAAATTCTTTGAAATTAGGTGTACCGCAGATTGTATTGGCAAGCTTTTAATGTAAACTAAAATATAATTAATTTCTATTAAAACTAGTGTGTTATGTATTTTAATATATTTGCAGGTAAACAGTTGTATTGATAAACTTTCTGTTTAGTATATTTAAAATGTATAAAATGTAGATGTAATATTAATTACACTACAGTTAAAAATATTAACACACTACAGTTAAAATTTCTAATTATGTACTACATCAAAATAAGAGTACTTTTTTAAAGCACAACAAAAGAATATTGAAGCAATATAAACACATTAAAACAGATTATTTAGTCAAAGAAAAGAAATTTTTTTTTTTTACCTTGACATTATCACAAATTGCACTTTTTTTAAGAGGGCAGCAGGTGCAATGAATACCAGCTTTTCGCTTCGGAGCCGAGCGTTAGTATCGCTCTGCTCAACTGTGTCTGCTGTGAACTACGAGTTCAGCTTGCTCTCGGAAGCTTCGTGTGTTGGCGAGACGGCGCTTCAGCGCCGGTCGTTCCTGTGTCAAAAGGATTGCACACTTCAGGCTGCACTACCCCTGTCGTGTTGCAAACGGCCAATTCCCCTGTGCGCCTCAGCACTAAAAGAGCATTTCCTAAAGAGCAAATTTCTCTAAAAGAGCTTTACGGGTGCGTCTTTGTAAAGACGATGGATCGTCCTTATAAGGATGCCGTTTCATCCGTGCGTTTCTGGGTGCGGTCGTTACCTGGCAACGGGTGATGGTCACAATCGCTGCCTCACATGTCTGGGCGTCGAGCACGCTGAGGTGGCTTTCGTGGATGAGTCATGTTCTCACTGCGGGAATATGACCATCTCTGAGCTCCGAACCAGGCTCCGCTACAGGCTCCGCTTCAGGGGGGCAGAGTCCCATTGCCGCGGCCGCGATCTGGGGCTCGTTCTGGCGGCCGACAGACAAGAACCACTTCCGGCTGTAGCGCGGGTGGTTTGAGGGTCACAGTGGTGGCAAACCCCGCAGGGAACCAACCCTCTGGGGACCACCACTCCTCTTGCACCTCCGATCCAGTGGAGCAACCCACGGAACGCGCTGGGCCCTCTTCAAGGAACGTACCAGCGGTATCCAGTGGGATTCCCCCCGACCAGATGTTGATCTCAGCATCGGAGGGAGAGCTGTCAGATGACGACTCGGCTGCGCTACCACCTTCTGGGACAGTGACAAAGCCTGAGTTGGATCCCGAAGTTGCAGCTATGCTTTCCCGGGCCACCAAGAGGGTAGGGCTCGAGTGGAATCCCCCACCGCGTCCCGAATCCTCCCGGCTGGATGATTGGTTTCTCGGGGTGGCACGCGCTGGTTCTCAGCACCCCACCCCAGTGCCTTTCTTCCCGGAAGTGCATGATGAGCTCACAAAGTCGTGGACGGCCCGTGGCAAGTCTTGCTAGTAGCGCCATATTGGTCCACGCGGACCTGGTTCCCCGAACTACTGCTCCTTGTGACAGCCCCTCCTTGGCCAATTCCTCTGACGAAGGATCTACTGACTCAGAGATGGGGCACCATTTGGCACCAGTGTCCAGACCTTTGGAAATTCCATGTCTGGTCCCTGGACGGGACGCAGAGGTTCTAGGTGACCTACCCCAAGAGGTAGTGAACACCATCACTTCGCCGAGAGCACCGTCTACGAGACACGCTTACGCCTTGAAGTGGAACCTGTTCGTCGAGTGGTGTTCTTCTCGCCGAGAAGACCCCCGAAGATGCCGGATTGCGGTCGTGCTGTCCTTTCTGCAGCAAGGGCTGGAGCGAAGGTTGTCTCCCTCCACCCTCAAAGTCCAGGTTGCTGCTATTGCTGCGTAACATGACCCCATGAATGGGAAGTCTTTGGGTAAGCATGACCTCATCATCAGGTTCCTTAGAGAGGCCAGGAGGTTAAATCCATCCCGGCCCCCCTGTATACCCTTTTGGGACCTGTCTCTAGTGATTAAATCACTACAGCAGGGCCCATTCGAGCCTTTGCATTCAGTTGAGCTAACGTTTCTTTTATTGAAAACTCTGCTCCTGTTTGCACTGGCCTCCATCAAGAGGGTAGGGGACCTGCATGCATTTTTGGTCGACGATTCATGCCTAGAGTTCGGGCCGGCTGACTCCCAGGTAATCCTGAGGCCCCGGCCTGGCTATGTGCCCAAGGTTCCCACTACACCCTTCAAAGACCAAGTGGTGAACCTGCAAGCGCTGCCCCTGGAGGAGGCAGACCCAGCCCCGGCTTTGCTTTGTCCCGTCCGAGCGTTAAGGTGCTACGTAGACCGGACGCAAAGCTTCAGGACCTCAGACCAGCTCTTTGTCTGTTACGGAGGCTGGCAGAAGGGGAATGCCATCTCTAAGCAGAGGATGGCCCACTGGATTGTGGATGCCATAACCATGGCTTATCAGGCTCAGGATGTGCCCTGCCCATTCAGGTTGCGAGCTCACTCAACTAGAAGTGTTGCATCCTCCTGGGCGCTGGCTCGTGGTGCCTCACTGACAGATATTTGTAGAGCTGCGGGCTGGGCGACCCCTAACACGTTCGCTAGGTTCTATAGCCTTCCGGTGTCCTCCTGTGTTCTCACCTCAAACGGGTAGTGGAACTGAGAGGCCCCGGTTAGTGTCGGCTTGCTAAAACTGCTCCAGAGTGTCCGTACTGTAGACCCTGTTGAGATCCTCCATCACCCTAGGCAGCTGGACGCGGCGAAACGTCCGCCACCAGGCCTTCATGATGAATCTGTGAGAACCATGGAAGGCTGGGTTCCATATTGAGACCTAAGCGGTACTCGCATGTGTATAGTCCACGGTATAGCCTTCTTTTTCACATGGGTGTCTTTTGAATTCTATAACTTTTTTATGCATTTAGCAGATGGTTCTTTTCAAAGTGATTTACATTGCATTCATTTGTTCAGTTCATGCAGTCCCTGATCATTGAACTCATGGATTTTGGCATTAGCACTATGGTCTACTGTCTGAGCTACAGGAATATGCTTTGTTAAATGTTGTTGTGTAGTTGACTTGTCCAGCTAAGACTGGTTTGTATGCTCTCTAACAGTGGATGGCAGGTGTCTTCTGTTAGGGATGAATGCTTACAAGGTATGCAAGGTTTGCGAGGTTTCCTGTACACTTCCACTCATTAGTCATATGAAGTCTGTAAAGACTGTCAGCTAACTTCAATATCTCATACAAAATTGGAAAAACTTTCCAGATGGTTACAGTAATATAATCAGGATGACTGAGCATTTTCACTAATCATTACATCCTTATCACAACATAAATTATTTAGGAGTTTGACCTCTGGGCTGGCATTTTCTGACACAACTAACACATAATCCTCCTCCTCATCTTAATGTGGAAGACCACTGCTATATGGAGATCTCCATGGAGACTTCCAGTAATCCGTGAAGTGGGAGGAATTGATAAAAGAATGATTGACAGATTGTGAACGCTCCTCTGCCCTCTTACCAGATGATTGACACCAATGGCGAGGGGCGCAGTGGGTAAAACAGATTTTGTGAGGTGTGTGTGACATTTTTGATTTACACACACATGCACAGGCTCAATTAACCTTGCCCCATTTCCCAACTGAGATTTATCCTCTAGGGCAGTGAAGTTAAGTGTCGGTGTGGCTAAATACATGCTCTCTCTCCTTTAGAAAATGTTCTGCATGTGTCCTCTCCCTCTGCTTTAGGTCAAGGCCCATTAACTCCAAACAGCAAAGAGGCTTCAATATGACATAATAGCATTTCAGCTCAAGCCTCAATGTCAGCTATATTTAGAGAGCCCCATTAAACCTCTCACAGGTTTCAGTTCTCTTTTTTTTTTTTTTTTTTTTTTTTTTTTTTTTTGAAGATCTAAGACTTTTTCAATGTACACAAAAGGCCCTTTTCTCTCAAATATTGTTCTCAAATATGTCTAAATCTGTGTTAGTGAGCACTTCTCCTTTGCTGAGATAATCCGTCCACCTCACAGATGTGTCATATCAAGATGCTGATTAGACATCTTGATTATTGCACAGGTGTGCCTCAGGCTGGTCACAATAAAAGACCACTCTAAAATGTGCAGTTTTATCACACAGCACAAAGCCACAGATGTCAAATTTTGAGGGAGTGTGACGCATGCTGACTGCAGGAATATCCACCAGAGCTGCCCCTAAATTGAATGTTCATTTCTCTACCATAAGCCGTCTCCAAAAGCATTTCAGAGAATTTGCCAGTACATCCAGCCGGCCTCACAACTGCAGACCATGTGTAACATCACCAGCCCATGACCTCCACATCCAGCATCTTCACCTCCAAGACAGTCTGAGACCAGCCACCTGGACAACTGCTGCAACAATCGGTTTGCATAACCAAATAATTTCTGCACAAACTGTTAGAAACCATCTCAGGGAAGCTCATCTGCTTGCTCGTCGTCCTCATTGGGGTCTCAACCTGACTGCAGTTTGTCATCGTAACCGACTTGAGTGGGCAAATGCTCACATTCGATGGAGTCTGGTACATTGGAGGGGTGTTCTCTTCATGAATGAATCCCGGATTTCACTGTACAGGGCAGATGGCAGTGTGTATGGCGTTGTGTGGGTGAGCGGTTTGCTGATGTAAACATTGTGGATCGAGTAGCCCATGGTGGTGGTGGGGTTATGGTATGGGCAGGTAGTATATAATGGAGAACAAACACGGTGTATTTTACTGATGGCATTTTGAATGCACAGAGATACTGTGACGAGATCCTGAGACCCATTGTTGTGACATTCATCCATGACCATCACCTCTTGTTGCAGCATGATAATGCATGGCCCCATGTTGCAAGGATCTGTACACAATACCTGGAAGCTTAAAAACATCCCAGTTCTTGCATGGCCAGCATACTCAGCAGACATGTCACCCATTGAGCATGTTTGGGATGCTCTGGATGGGCGTATAGGCAATATCCATCAACTTTGCACAGCCATTGAAGAGTGGATGGATTATCTCAGCAGAGGAGAAGTGCTCACTGACACAGATTTAGTTGTGAACAATATTTGAGAGAAATGAAAACTTACACTGGAGATTCAAATGATGCATTCATATACTGTAAATATTCCATCCGTTCACCAAAACGTAATATATTCTCTAATTGTCATGTGAATATGTTGCTTCTGGGAGATTTTATGGTGTTTTCTGGTTGTAAGCATGTTCTGGATGGTTGCTAGAATACTACACAGAAAAAACTCTTTGGAAATACGCCTACATTCCTGCAAAACTAAAAAAGAGAAGAAAAAAAAACCTTATATGAATCTTTGCAGTTTCCAGTTGATGAACTCTAGAGGCAGTAAAACTCAGACAACTTTCATTTCAGATGGTTAATACTTTGGATTATAGCTGTTATCATATTGATTTGACCCCATTTAAGAGGTTTTTAGAACAAGCAATACGCAACAATCAAGGTCAAATGAGTGTAATGCATTGCCTCCCATGGCTTATTATTTCAGGAGTCTGTTTTGTGTCAGAGCTGTTGTGTTCTTGGCTGTACAGTGTTACTACCAAATGACTAATTACTTCCTCTTCACTCTTGGGGGTTTTCAACCTTTACCAAGGACATTAGCAGAGGGGCGGTTAATCTGATTTGTGTCCAATTAGTTTGCACGTGTGTAATTCCAGTAGTCAGCTTTTTTTTTATTAGCATGGCAATGGAAGAGATGAAATTTGTGATAGTGGCCTTGTGAGCTACTTGGCAGAATTCCAGAACTCCAGATCGGTAAACAGTTGTCATCCCCTTTTCCAGTATTAAATAAAATGCAAGTATATTTTTAATCAGTGTGTATCTAATGGTTTATCTAGGTGGGATTCGCTAAAAACTACTTGCATTGTTTTACTACAACATTAACTGTCACATTTCTGCTGTCTTGCTTCTTCAGCCTGATTTGATTCCCAGTTGGTGGATTTTTATATTTAAGGATTCATGGGTATGCAGTTAAGCAAAAAAAAAAAAAAAATACAAACACTCTTTGATTTCTTCAACAAAGGCATATATCATCAATTAATAGTAGGTCTCACAGTAGGTCGGTCCTGAAAGGCTGCAATAGAATCATTAAAAGCAATGTTCTTTATGGAGAAGATTAACGGGATTTTAATTCTAGAACCCAGCTGTTGTGTTTTGTATACTAAATTTTAGAAAAGTTTAGAAAGTTTTTAAATAGAATACAGAAGATTACACAATCTGGCATACTTAACTGGGACTGTATAGCATCACCAAACTACTGTTAGCCAAGTACTGTTAGCCCCTCGCTAAGTATGTTTTGGGACTTAGCTAGAGTGTAGTGAGAGGAACTTCAGAGCAGCCTACAAACATCATATATATATATATATATATATATATATATATATATATATATATATATATATATATATATATATATATATATATATATATATATATATATATATATATATATATATAGTAGTTCACCTTCAGTTGCTTGTCCCCATTGACTTGCATAGTGTTGTTGTTGTTGTTTTTTCAATGGGGACCAGCAACTGAAGGTGAACTGTCCCTTTAACATTTATCTACAATATAAGTGCTGTCATTTATGATCAGTTGAATGAATTGTCAGTCAGCATTTCTTAATGAATATTTGACACCTGGTAAAAGGGTAGTAGTGCAGTACAGGTAGATTGAGTAGATGTAGTGTGTGTGTGTGTTAAGCCTTAGAAATAGGGTAGCACAAATGAGTGGTGACAGTGACTCTGCGAATAACGAGCGTTCCCCTCGAGACTGATTATCACTTGGGATATCACGTTCCAGCAGGTAGCTTAACATCCGCTCCTCACCAGCAGGAAAAACTAATGAAGAGCGATCCGACATTAGCATAGCATTCCATCTACTGTTGACAGTCCTTTTTGTATAGCTAGAGCATTCGCATGGGAATCCCAATGTATTCTGAGTGTTACTCCAGGACACACTGGAGCTGTTCATGACAGATCAGAAAAACTGTGGATGTTCCCTGAAATTATTCCTGGAATATCTGATTTTCTGTTGTGTAGAAGCTCTATGTTTGGGTGAACTTCAGTCCTACATAATGCTGTCACTAAAAATGAAGATGGCATGGTATGCTGGACATTTACCATGCTATTGTTTAAAATACCATGGAGTATCATGTACTGTAAATAGCATGGTACATCAAATGGTATTCATATAGTACCATGGTACAGTATACTGTACTATGATACCGCCTTTGTACTTTTGAAAGGAACTTGTAGCAGGCAATATATTAATATATTTTAGCTTGAAGTCATGATATCATCTGAAGATCTGAGGGGAATATCGGATGTCTTGTTTTGGGGTTTTGGTGCAACAGCTGCAGTGAACTCATTTATTTTTCCTGTATTTCCTCCTGAGTGCGAAAGATTCTCTAAAGCACAGGAGAATACACATGTTTGGCTAGTTCATTGACTGTTCTTAGTGTGTTTACACCCTGTGGTAACATCAGTCCCAGGTGGTCGGATCAGAAGTGGTCAGCAGAGACAGATTACATTTTTCACCTGGTGTTAACACACATCTCAATTGCATATCATGTGACCACTTGAAAATCAGTGTTCTAGGGGTTTTATGTTGATGTCAGGCATACAGAAGATCTGTGGTGTTTTGTAGATGCATGGCCTTGGGAAAAAGAATTGTGCACTGACTGTGTAGTGTACTTCAAATCTTAAATAAGTGAACTTTTTAATAATGTGAAACATTTAAAAATGAAAGGTTTTCCATTAAAGTGCATTTTAAGTCAATGCATTTTAATAATCTTTTGTCATGCTTTAAAGAGTTTATTTTGATGTGTTGACTAACATACTAAAACACATGTACTTGATTATAATTTTTACCACAGTGATTTTTCCTATACTGCATTTAGTTAATTCATTTAAATGTACTAAATATGAGCTTCATCAGTGCCAACATGTAACTACAAATATATTTCAATAGAAATGTAATTTAAAATAACCAAAAATGTTCAGTACATTTGACGGAACACTTTTAAAATATATAAAGCATATATAAAATAAAAGTAATTATGAAATTACATCCTTAGCCCTTCTAAAGAGGGTAAAAATATATATATATATATAAACCTCTATTGATCAACTAATTGCATATATTGTGATTTTAAACTACAATGAATTTTAATTTAATCACAGTTAAAGTGTGAGAATCCATCACTTTAAGTTTGAACTTAAGTTATGAATCCTGCCATGCAGTAAACAGGGACGGAATCACAGAATCCAGTCATGAAAATGGAATTATGCGGAATGTTTGTAAACTAAAAGTAGGTCACACTTAATGAGGCATTACACTTTTGAGGGGATGTCCGATCTTAATGGTTAGAGAGTTTGGCTTCTAACCCTAGGGTTGTAGGTTTGAGTCTCGGGCTGGCAATACCTTGACTGAGGTGTCCTTGAGCAAGGCACTGAACCCCCAACTGCTCCCCGGGTGCTGCAGCATAAATGATGAACACTGCTCCAGGTGTGTGTTTATGGTGTGTATGTGTGTGTGTGTGTGTGTGTGTGTGTTCACTGCTGTGTGTGTGATTTTGGACGGGTTAAATGCAGAGCATGTATTCTGAGTATGGGTATGTTTTAATTGTTGGCTATATGTCACTTCACTTCGCTTAAATCAAATTGTGATGCAGTATAGACTAGTACCTGACTAGTTGAATATTAAGATGAAAAAAGACTATTTAGATATGAATCTTGCATGTTTTGCACATTTCAGTGTGGCTGAAAGGATACATGGTTTTGTTTATAACTTACTGAAGTGCGCGTGACAATTGCTTTTTTAATTTCAGCCTCTGCTCTTCCACTATATGACAACTTGAACACATGAATTCATCTCCAGCTGCTCTGAGAGTTACTAAATTTGAGAAAAAAGAAACTGAGGTCTTCACAGCAACCCATCAAAATAAAAGTTTGGTTGAATTTGTAGAAATTGTGACAGAAATATATTTCTGTACAGAATGTGCATCTCAATGATGATGACAGAAATAATAATAATAATAAAATTATTATTAAACATTTGAAAGAGTATTCACAATTTTTTTCTTCCATGTTTTAATTTTAACAGTAAACCTTGTACAGCTATTTGTTTGCCAAAATAAATGTTAATTTTATTTGATTATAAATTAAATTAATGTTTTATGCCTTGATTTATTTCATGTATTTTTGTTAAACTTTTAATAATTTGTTAAAACTACATTTCCTATTGCTTCTAAGACTTTATACTTGTTTTATAATGTCTCTCATTGATTATTAAAACTGACATTTTGTTTGACAAAATTAATTTAATTTAATTTGATTATAAAATAAATGTATGTTTTATGGCTTCATTTGATTACCAAAAAATAAAAATAAAAATGTTTTTCTTAAACTGGTAATAAATTGTTATTAAATTGTACAAGTGTCATGATTTTAATGAATCAAACATGTTCTAAATTACTGATTACTTAAATGTATTTAAACATTAAAATGGAATAAATAAATAAAAATAATAGATTTCATATGAGCTTATTAAGCATATTATTTCGTAACAATTACTTTTACAATTACAAGATTTTTAGCTAAGATTTATTCAAACTTCTATCAAAATTTGAATGTGCAGCTGATCATAGATTTTGGAAACAGAGCTTCTTTTCTGTTAAATTTTGTGTTTACAAATTTGTAAAGGAATAAATACAAGTCAAGCTCTATACTTTAGCCTTAAATCTCTAATCCTTTTAAGTCTACCTCAGCAATCTGTAACTGTTGGCTAACTGTATTTTGGATGGATTGCATGTAGAAAGGAAACACGGCTGTAGACGAAACATGAAAAGATCCAGCTGGAGATGTTGTGATCAAAACAATCAGAGAATTGACTGATTATTAATGAAAAGCATATGGATTTCTCTCTCATTCATATAATAGCTTGCAGACTCGTGGGTATCCCTTTGAAGTTCACATACAATATATGCTTATGTCATGTATAAATAGTTTCCTGTCGATCTAAACGGTATTTCTCATGGCCATAAAGGCTTTTTCACTGCAAATCAAGATTGAATAAAGTCGTCATATCAAAGCCAGTGCAGCGCTGTACATCTTTTCCCTCATTAATTAGTAATTAACTGCGGTTTTCATGCCGGAAGGAGAGTGGTGTATGCACTGTGTGTATGTGTGTGTGTGTTCTGGCATAAAGACAAGAGTGTAACTGTGATGTTTTTGTCCTTACTCAGTCTAAATTTTATCTGCATTATGATGAGTGCATTTACAAACAAACACACACCTATTAGTGCTGTTAGTAGATATACAGGAGTTAATGTAGCTTTGTTTAACTGAAATTTAATGTGCCTGTAATGAGGAACTCAATGTGGTGTGCATAAATTATTCAACTGTATTAAATTATCTTTTGTGATCTCATTAGTATTCCAATATGGTAACATTAATATTCATAGGTTTCTGTACGTGTACATGTTTAACGCTTGGCTAGAGATTTATATGTACACTATCATCTTATATACAACTTTAAAAATTCAACCTGTGTACAAGCTTATAATACTTCAATTTATCAGGCATCAACTGAGAAACTTTGTGTGAGAAGTGTATTTATTTATTTAGTTTATTTAACTTTATTTATTTATTTATTTAGACACATTTCACACCCTTGTAAAATAGTACACTTTAATGTACAAAAATAAATGAATAAATTAAATTACAAATGAAATAAAGTATGTATGGAAATACTACATTTTAAAAGAATATACTGAAGTGCGAATGAAATGGAGTGTTTTTGGACGCTCAATTACATGTTAATGTGATTAAGTAAAAATCCATTTAGCTGCATTTCAGAGTGATTTTTGACCCACTTAAATATGACTTACTTAAGCACATCTTTATATGTAATTCATAATTACTTCTAATGTCTTGTAAATGTAAAGTGTGCAACCGTTTGGCAATTTGTATGTCAAGTATTTCAATATATTTGTAATTGCACATTTGTATTAATTATGTTGCAGCTTAGCACTTTTTAAAAATATATTACCATTAACTACAATTCAAATGGTACCACTTATTATACTTCTTTAAAACATGACAAAGGATTATTAAAACAATTATTTGAAATGTATTTTAAAGTAAAATGCTTAATTTGGAGATTATTAAAGTAAAATGTTTAAGTTTGACATATTTAAAAGTGAACAGTGTATGGATTTTAAGAAACATAGTCACTACATAGTACACTGCAAGTGCACATTCAATTCAGTTAAGCACACTTCTTTTAGAGTATAAAGTACATAATTTGATTATTTATTATGAATCAGCATCTTTAAAATTTTCGAAATGTGTGTAAGACCTGCACCGTGCTGTACTTAAATATCTCCACACAGTAGTGTAAGTATGTTCGAGTGTCTTTTTGTGTTTATCTGTTTATAGATGCACGCTCTGTTGTAATCCGAGTCACAGATTGATTATCAATTTCTCTCCATGTGCTGTTATGTCATAGACCTGGGTCAGACTTCATACAACACACACATGCACACATGCACACACACACAAACACACGCACACACACACAGACACGCACGCACACACACACACACACACACACACACACACACACACACACACGCACACACACACACACACACACACACACACACAGTTTCATAGCCTTCTTCCTATGGAACCAAAAGAGTCTCAATAAAGATAAATGCACACACTACATTCACATATGCACACACAGGATTCATACATGCACACACATGATTCATAAATACACACACAGGATACACAAATGTGCACAAAATTTACAAATGCACACACAAAATTTAAAAAGCACAGAAGATTCACAAATGCATACAAAATTCAGAAATGCACACAGAATTCAGAAATACACACATAATTCAGAAATGCAAACAACATTTACAAATGCACTCAAGATTCACAAATGCACAGAACAAGATTCAGAAATGTATTTCTGATGCACACACACATATATCTTGATTTACAAACTGCTTGCGGTCTGTGAACTTCACTGCATTTGTGTGTGAATTTTGAGACTCCTCTGACTTGGCTTGACACACAAATGCATGGAATGATCAGCAACCAATCAGATGTCTCCCTTCTTTTAGCCAATCACAAGAACGCACTCCACATGGTTGTTTACTTATAAGCCAATCACATGAACACTTTCACACAGCCTATTTATGAAATTGTATGGAAATACAGATGTTTAGATTACAATTCAGGTTTATTTTTTATTATTTTTTACAAAATATAAATTTAAAAATGTCTCAATACATATAGCCCAGACTGTGACTGCAGAAAAAAAGTTAACCATGGATTCATACATTTGCAATAGGCAATTATTTCATTTTATCAAGTAAAAAAAAATTACACCTTTTTGAATATTTTAAGTATATCTAAATATTATTTTGGATGCAATATAGAAGTCACTTTAATTATAATATTCGGTCCCTACATGAAGAGAGAGTCAGTGGTCCGCTGAGAGAGGAAAGTGACTCTCCGGCTGCGCAAAGTGAGTTGCCGCTGCGTGAGGAAAGGGAATCGTTCGCTCAACTTCACTGGGTGAGGAAAGTGAATCGTTCGCTGAGGAAAGTGAGTCGCTCGCTGCGTGACTCGTGAGGAAAGGGAGTCGTTCGCTGCATGAGGAAAGTGAGTCATTCGCTGCGTGAGGAAAGTGAGTCGTTCGCTGATTGAGGAAAGTGAGTTGTTCGCTGAGGAAAGTGAGTCGTTCGCTGATTGGCTTACAAGTAAACAATCCCCCACGTGGGGTGCATTCTTGTGATTGGCTCAAACAAGGGAGATATCTGATTGGTTGCAGATCATTCCCTGTTTAAAAAAAGGCATTTGTGTGTGGAGCCAAGTCAGAGGAGTCTCAAAATTCACACACAAATGCAGTGAAGTTCACAGACCGCAAGCAGTTTGTAAATCAAGATATATGTGTGTGTGCATCAGAAATACATTTCTGAATCTTGTCCTGTGCATTTGTGAATCTTGAGTGCATTTGTAAATGTTGTTTGCATTTCTGAATTGTGTGTGCATTTCTGAATTTTGTGTGCATTTCTGAATTTTGTAAGCATTTGTGAATCTTCTGTGCTTTTTACATTTTGTGTGTGCATTTGTGAATTGTGTGCGCATTTGTGTATCCTGTGTGTGTATTTATGAATCATGTGTGTGCATGTATGAATCCTATGTGTGCATATGTGAATGTAGTGTGTGCATTTATCTTTATTGATACTCTTTTGGCTCCATATCTTCCAGCCATAATCTTTGTACACTCAATATGTTTTGAGCTCCTGATTGGTCCGTGTTAATTACGCACCTATCAGAGAGACCGATTATGAATGATGATGTCAGAGAGAGACAGATGGTTTGTGCATATACTGTATGTGTGTATGCTGGTGGTGTCACATATATGTATGGAGATACAGATGTGGCATGCCGTCTGCCTCTCTCTTCAGCAGAAAGACAGGTATTTACACAGCTCACATACACTTGTTTATCTGCTCTCTTCTCTGTGTTTGGACATGTGTGCCCTGTCTCTGTTCTCTGTTGTATTTAGTTAGATTGTATTTAGTTGGTGCTGAGAGTATATATACTATATATACAGTATATATTTGTGTGTGTGTGTGTGTGTGTGTGTTTGTGTGTGTGTGTGTGTGTGTGTGTGTGTGTGTGTGTGTGTGTGTCAGTATACACAGTGGGACCTAAAATGCATTGAAAACTTGAGCAATTTTTAAACCATCAAAAAGTAGATTTACAGATGTCATGGTCTCTATTAAAGCTATCAAAGCAGTCAGGCTTTATTTATTTATTTGATTTAGTCATTCATTTGTTTTTTGCGAAGACTTTACTATGACAAAAACAGCAATTTACTTTTATTAAAATAGTATCTAAAATCAAAAAGGGTGTAAACTATGCAAACATAATAGACAAGTAAATGCATATAGTGTATTGGATGGTTTAGTTAGTTTATTCATGTGGATGTGATGTGTGGTTTGACATTCTGCATGTATAATATGTGTAATGCTGGTGTATTGGGTTCATTGTGGGGTCTTTTTCAGTGACATTAGTGGGGTTTGGTCGCTGCGGGTCATATTGGCAGTCCTGGTGGCACATTGATTCCCTTCTCAGCTTCTAATTAGCAGTGTGACATGCATTCTCTATCAATACTTCATGGACTTTTCTGTGTTTTTGCATGTGAAGGGTGAGGGAATGTCATGAGGTTTTAGTTAGAAAATTGTCCAAGAGAAAAACAAGATATAATGTTTGTAATAGAAGGCTAAATGTTGAATGTGAGATGGTGTGCTAACTGTTGCTGACATGCATATGGTGCTTAGAGTGTGTGTGTCCTGCCAAATGTTGAAAATATTAAAACATAGAAGTGTTTTTTTTTTTTTTACTTACACATTTGTAATGATGTTTTAAATCAATGACTAAATGCAACATTGAATAACACAATATAGTCAAAATAATAGTCAAGTCCTTTAGTATGTTAGTCAACAAATCATCGAAATAAGTTTATTCTTTAATATAATTTAAAATTAAGCTGTATGCTAAGATTGCTCTGAAGATCAGTGTTTAAATATGTGTGTGTTGTAATTCTGGTCTGTCTTGTAACGAATGTTTCAGCTGTACTAGAGTCACGCTGGAGAAAGCAGGCCAAAGCTTCTTTTGATGGGATGAGTTTGACCTGGTTTCTTTGTGGATGTGTTGCTGGGGGTTACGGTGTCCTTGACAACAGAGACAGGGTCCGGGAAGATTTCTGTGTTACTACTGTTTTATTTTAGTATTTATGAGAAGTTTGCTGTCATTGTTGACTCATTATCTCATAGTAACAAATACCTAGATTTCAGTGAGGACAAATCTCAAGACGGTTTGGTCATTGCGCACTAGATCTTCTTACACTGCTATAATTCATACATGCCGCAAGTGCACAGATTTACTGAACACAGACAAGATCCAAAGCTTAAAACAAAAACACACAGCCACCCAACATCCCGTATCTTCTCAACAATACATGTACACAATACAGTGTACATCAGGTACATTATAAACAAAATTTGTATATAAAACAAAGATTATCAGAGTACATTTTACACTAAAATACTAGTGTATTTGTCTGTCTACTTCAACATAATCCAATGCCATTTCTTTGTAATTAATTCTCAAATTTATTAGCAAATGGTTTCTTGTCCATATTATTTTTCAGTGTCATTAAAATCCTTCAGAGCTGCAGTCTGTTCATAAAGTTGATCATAAAACTGTGACAGAGAGCTCATTTGTTTGTGTTGCCTTCAGTTCTGTAGACGGCCCTAAAGAAATGCTCTTTCTTCACGATACATGCTGAAAACACTGATGACAGTGAATGCTTGATGCAGCCTGCTAACATTCATTCAGCACTTGCCAGCTGTCTCTTAACAAAGGATCAAACTATGCAGTCTGTTAAATAGCTGAAAATTAGGCCCTATTCAAGACACAAAGCCAGATGATGTCACATTCACTTGATTTGCTTTTTATATAATGAAGTCTTCAAACTTCTCTGCAGGGTCTGAGCTGTTACATGCAGTAGGGTCCTGTATTAAACTTCTCTGAGCACATTTTCAACTAATTTAATTATGCATTCGGTTTACTTTTCAGTGTACTAGAGACTAAAGTGAAAAGGGAATGAAGAAGTGTTTATTTCCATTGATGTCAGGAAGAGCTACAGAAAAGACAACCCAACTCAAATATTTGTTGGATAGTTGTATTTGTTGTTGAGAAAAAGTGATTTGTACAGTATGGGTGATGCACTGAAACACTTATTCCCAGCTCCTTGGCAAAGATGTGATGCTTGAGATGCTGAACTGGCTTGTGTCATGTTACAGTGCTGTCAGATTTGCAAACAAATTTTGTTTTTTAAGCCATTTTTTACCAAGATTTGTTTGAAACTATTCATCAACTGTTTGTGAATTTCTTGAATGCAATGGATAATGTGGTTGAGAGGTAAAACTTTGAAATGGGTTTCAGTGTGACATGGTCTAGAGAACATGCTAAAATACACATAAAATGCCATGCAGGCACACGGGGGACAATGATTCACTAATATGAATTTCCATGTGTAATTAAAGATTACGTTAAGCTTTATTGACATAATTTCAATCACCACATAAAGGTTGAACATATAGTATTTAAAAAGTATAACCAAAGCAATATACAGAGTTGCATCATATTTCTATGCTAATGGTGTGATCATATTA
The DNA here is from genome assembly GCF_003368295.1 of Carassius auratus. NCBI lineage: Eukaryota > Metazoa > Chordata > Actinopteri > Cypriniformes > Cyprinidae > Carassius > Carassius auratus. Next base: position 21,325,735 of record NC_039276.1, read on the forward strand.
CAAAGTTCTGCTTACACAGAGAAAAATCCAGCCACTGAAATTATGTCAGTATACTTTAAAAGGTATCCCAAAACTCAAAAGGACAATTTAGGCAAATGTAAAGCTCAAATAGCACATCTTTACTAAATAATTGATGCAAAATACAAGCAGCGTGTTTGTGCTTTTAAAATCCTACTTCCTTTTTAAGAGCTTATTTCTGTAAAGATGATCAAAATTAAAGTCAGGTCCTAGTTATTTTTGTGATAATGGACAATTTACTACAAAAACATGTTGTGGATTTTAACTTATGGGCTTAATTTATGTTGGACCTGCACACACTATATAGAGCAGAAGATGAATACGGTTTAAGGGTGTTCATTAAGCTTCATCAACACCACGGAACAAGGTGAGAAACATGCACAAGAGATTATTGATGCTCCTCGAAACGTTCATATTACTGAGGCGCTGTGAAAATATCAATGTCTTGCTCTGAGGGCGAGGGGTACAGTGCACTTCCCCTATGCCCTTCATCAATTCTCCAGTCGCCTTCAAGCTGGACAGACAGTTTAAGAACTAATGCAGGTGTTTGTGTGAGCTGAGCGCAGCTGATGTTGCCTCTCATATTAATGGGACTGGAGATAGAGCAGCCTGAGCTGTCTTTCTGTAATCCAAGCCATTAAATTTCTGCCCAATTATTGTTCCTCATTTCTCAGTCCATCCCTCACTCTGTGCCTCCGGTGTTTCTCCTTATTTTCTAATTTACTCTTTCATCCCACCTCTCAAACACCACTCATCCTGTTATTGGAGGTACAGAGAGTACAGATGTCTTTTCTAATGACTCCCACCTGATTTAACAAGCATTTTCCACAATCAGGGGCCATGTTCTAAAGTATAGTAGTGTTAAAGTAATGTATAAAGTCATGTGCATGAAAAAATTATTTTGCAATTTCAATGCAGTTTTCCACACCTTACGTTTAAAATTTGGATTTACCTTTCAATTTATTTGATCAAATAATGAGCCAAGAAAGATATGTTAAAGAGAGCATTATGTAATAACTCGAGTGTTGTGGCTTTTTGTCCATGTATATTAGTCCTGCCCTTAAACATGTCTTTAAACTCTTTTATTGTGATTCATACCCAAGTGCTCCACATTGTGCAGTGCTGTACCAGGTGAGCTACAGAGCAAGTTTACTATGTCAGAAAAGCCATATATCGAGCTGGATATGTTATGCAAACATCAAAATGTATAAGTTTGAAACCATGCACTATGGTGGAATTGTTCTGAGGTCATAACATGGTATTGTGCAGAGAACTGTGTGGAAATTAGTCAATATCAGTTAATAATCTTCCTATAGTATTTTACTGCCACTCCCTGTTGAAGAAACAGCATATCTTGGTTATGTATGTTTTGAAGCTGGGATGCTGCAATGGTTTTAAAAGCTGAAGCAACTCTTGTATTATCATGTTACTCTCTGAACCTCTGTAATGCAGTCATTCATTAGCAGAGTCGCTTGTGTGTCTTTAATGCAAAGAATCAGCAGCATTGATCCACTCCTGTAAAATAGAAAGGAGTACAGTACTGAGGAGACATCTCACTTCAGATGGCTTCATCCAGTGTTTATGGAGTGTTTATGATGAATCTTATCATCTCTCTCTCTGAGGACTGCTTTATGATAGTAAGATTAAAAAGTACAGACTGAGAGGAGGTGGTGAGGGTCATGATAAAATCCCTTAGAATCCCCTTAGAGGGAAAAAAGACCACTGTTTGTTGTATATTTTATAATGGCTTTATATTTAACAGGCTGTTTAACAGCTGTTTCACAACATAGCTGTTACTATATTTAGTATTTTTGCATGGCTGGAACACTTAATTGACCAATCAACATTCAGAATCAGAGCTATACATACTTAATGCAGTTTTGGTTGCTTCTCAATCAAAAGGCAGTATCCTATTAGGGCCACATAACGTAGGTTGTCTCAGTCAGAAGGATCCTTGTAAGGCAGCGTTCATTTTGCGTTCTTCATTGCCTGCTTTGAAGGCTGCATCAAGCATATCCTTGGTGTTCTCCAATCACCCACAATCCTGTGCACACATTCCAATTCACAAAAAAAAAAAAAAAAAAGAAAGAAAAAGGCAGCACTCAATTGGCAATGATTTAATCATGTAATGCAAGACAAAAAAATAATTTCTTCCATTTTACTAATAACATAATTCTAAACCGTCCATGATGCAAACTACTGGGAGACCACTAATGGTTATCCTTCAATGTATTACTTTATTAGAAAGTCAATTAATATGAAGTGATTTTTATATAAATAATAAAAAAATAACAAATAAATAACAACAAATAAATTGTGAAACCTTAATGACGTAGCTATGTGGACTTTGTGTGTATTTCCTGTTTAACATTGAAATGCAATGAGTGATAATGAGACTACAAATGAAAATAATCTCACTTTTCTTCTTTGATTCACAGGGTCTTTCAGAAGTGAAGGAATTAAAGCAGCTGATGTCCTTCTTGTGTTGAGAGAAAAAATTGCATTTGTATCAGGTGAGTGTGAAATGTGTGTGATGTTTTGAGCATGTCATTCTGTTGTTATTTACTCACACATTTTGAAAATGAATGATGGTTGACACTGGGCCTTCCTCATTTGGCTCTGGTGTTGATGGTACATCCAGCTACAGTGCGTCCAGATATGATATAATCTGTTATAAACTGATGCTGATGTGATGGGACTTGTGTTAATCTTGTAAAATTTGAGATAAATCAGCCATCAAATGCCTAATACAGTCACTATCTGTCCATCCACAGTAGAATTTGAATGCCTCATACTTAAAGGGGTCATATGATGCGATTTAAATTTTTCCTTTCTCTTTGGAGTGTTACAAGCTCTTGGTGCATAAAGAAGATCTGTAAAATTGCAAAGACTAAAGTTTCAAATTCAAGACATATTCTTTATAAAAGAGTCAACCACGCCCTCCTAAAACAGCAAATTTTAACACGCCCCCACGTCTATGTCACTGTGTGGGAAGATTTGCATTACGCCTCCCAAATGTTCTTGCAAATAAAGAAGGCATAACTTTGATTCTCGCTGTAGTATTGTTGCCACTGCCGCCATGCCGTGGAGACGCTGTGTGTTTCGTTGTGAAAGCAAAACTACTTTGTTTGGCCTTCCAAAAGAGGACACATCTAGAAATCAGTGGTTAAGTTGTATTTAAAACACTGTTCCAAAACATTTCGACCGAAATATTCAGACATGTGCAGCACATTTTACGGAGGACTAGGACTGTTTCCTGTTTTTTTTTGTTATTTCTCTGATCACAAATGCATGGTTTTATGGTTAAAATATACATACATAAAAACACAGTATAACTCATTACAATGAGCAATTATGTCCCCACTGGATGCAACCAATGCCTCATTTGTGATGGGTTTTTGTTTTGTAACATTTCCATAACACACTGAGGAATTCTGTCAATCACAACAAACTGACATGACATACAGCCAAGTATGGTGACCCATACTCAGAATTCGTTCTCTGCATTTAACCCATCCAAAGTGCACATACACAGCAGTGAACACACACACACGGAGCAGTGGGCAGCCATTTATGCTGCGCTGCCCAGGGAGCAGTTGGGGGTTTGGTGACTTGCTCAAAGGCAAAGTCGTTGTATTGCCAGCCCAAGACTCAAACCCACAACCTTAGGGTTAGAAGTCATATACTCTCTAACCACTAGGCCACGACTTCATGACTCCTGATTGATAAATTAGCAATCAGAGCATACCTCGCTTTTCAGAATGATGAGCTTTGTCAAAATCGCTGCGTTTCAGAAAGGCGGGGCATAGAGGAGAAACAATAATGTACAGTATGTGGAAAATAATGTGTTCCCTTTCGATACTTTTCTCATACTGCGTCTGGGGGAAAAGCTCCTTTTTTCCTCGATATTGAAGCCTTTTCAATAACGCAGTGCAACTGCACTGCCATTGGTTTAACCTGTAAACTTTTTTAAACCAATGACAGCACTGCGTAGCTGCGCGAGCCTGTGGCGATGCAGCACCAAAGCCCGCCAAAATGGGCGGGGCAAATGGCTATATAAGAATGCAATCGCCAGAAGAAATCAGATCTCATTCCTTCAGCGACGACTTCACTTCGCTGGATCTTTGCTGAACGCCTTCGCCTGGAACGAGCTTGCCGTCGAAGAGGCACCGCAGCGGACCAGCTGAGCCCTGCAGTGCCGGCATTCTCGCAGACAGCCGCTCTTAGCGCCGATCTCGGGCTACCCGCTTCCCGCTTCCGGCCGCTTCTCAGCGATCTCCTGCCGCCATCCGGCGATCACAAAAGAGCTTTTTCCAGCGGTTTTCACCGCTCTAAAAGAGCGTTTCTAACGCCGTTTTAACGGCGACGGCCATGCCGCGCCACAGCTGTGGCACATGCAGAGCCCCTCTGCATGATGATGACGGCCATGGTGAGTGTGTTTTCTGCCTGGGTAAACCCCACGCTGAGGCTGTACTCACTGAGACCTCATGCTGCTTTTGTGAGAGCATGAGTCTCGCCTCTCTGCGCTCCCGGAACACTTTCTTTAATGAAACACCAGGCGCCAGAGCTGGGATGGATGCCGAGCTTCTCCTATCCTCTCCAAGGCTGTTGAGGAACTCCATCTGGAGTGGGCCCCCCCTGAAGAGCCGACACACAGCAGGCTGGACGAGTGGTACCTGCCAGGACGCCGCCAGGCCCCCTGCCAGTGTTCTGACCCATCTTCCCTGAGGTTCATGATGAGCTGAAAATTCGTGGCGCGCCCCCTACTCGGCCTGTCTACACACTTCCTCTGCAGCTCTCAGCTCAGTAGACGGCGCTCAGGAGAAGGGCTATGAGCAATTGGACGAGGCCATGGCTGCTCACCTCTGCCCCCCTTCTGTGGGCCAAGCCACTTCAGAACTACACACCATGGCCATATTGCAAGTGTTTCAGGCAAAGCTTCTCCGTTCCCTGGATGAGTCTAGCCCTAGACCTGAACCTGCTTTTCGTGACCTCCGCAGCACAACAGATTTGGCCCTGCACATCCATGAAAGCCACGGGCCAGGCCATCGGACGATCCATGGCCAACCTGGTTGCGCTGGAGCGCCACCTCTGTCTCAACCTAACAGAGATTAAGGAGAGAGGCAAAGTGGCCTTTCTCGATGCCCTAGTCTCTCCATCTTGTCTCTTTGGGCCAGCCGTAGAAGGGTTTACAGAGCGCTTCAGCAGCACAGAAGTCGTCCCAGGCCATGCGACACTTCCTGCCCAAGCGCTCCACCTCTGCCCCGAGTCGCCCCAGGACTGCACCGACTCAGCACCAGAGCAAACCTGTCCCTTCTACCCCCCAGGCGGCGACCCCATAAGGAGCAGTACCCAGCTCACCCCACTAGGCACGCTAAACTGCCTAGATGTCAGGGCACTGGGCAAAGGATTGTGCTGGACCCGACGCCCTCTAAATTCAAACTCAAGACGATTCTTGAGATTCGCGTTCGAGGGTGTGGCTTACCAATATACAGTCCTTCCCTTTGGGCTGTCTCTAGTTCCCCGCACTTTCAAGAAGTGCATGAACGAGGCGCTTCCCCCTCTGAGACAGATGGGAATCCGCATTCTGAACTATCTCGACGACTGGCTCATTCTAGCCCAGTCACGAACTGATCTAGACCACAACGGATCCATGCTCCTGAGCCACTTAGAGTGCCTAGGACTCAGGGTCAATTTCGCCAAGAGCTCACTGCTCCCCAGCCAACGTATTACATTCCTGGGAGCAGTTTTCGACTCAGTCAATATGAGGGTGGTTATATCACCAGAGCGCGCCCTGGTACTTCAGCAGCTCATGGCCTCCGTCAGGAACAAAGCCTGTTTCCCTCTGAAGTTCTTTCAGAGGATGCTAGGGCTGATGGCTTCTGCCTCCCCAGTTTTACAGCTCGGCCTCCTACGAATGCGGCCCCTGCAATACTGGCTGAAACTCCGGGTCCCGCCTCATGCTTGGCGGCATGGCCGCTTTCGCATCAAGGTCAACCAGGCCTGTCTAGCAGCCCTGGAGCCTTGGATGAACCCTGTTTGGTTCAGACGTGGAGTACCCCTACAGGCGGTTTCCAGAAGGACGGTGCTCTCAACAGATGCGTCCAACCTGGGTTGGGGTGCTCTGTGCGAGGGCAGACCAGAAATGGTCAGTCTTCGTTGACTGGTGCTAAGCACAAAACGAAGAACCTGTTGAGTGTGACGTATCTCCGATACTGTCATTTCTCCAAGAGCGTCTAGACAATGGTCTCACCCCTTCCACACTCGAAGGTCTAACGCTCAAAACCGCTCTGCTACTTGCTCTAGCATCGGTCAAGCATGCTGGCGATTTGCAGGCCCTCTCGGTGAGCCCTGCATGTCTTGAGTTTGGGCCCAATGACTCAAAGGTCATTTTAAAACCCAGGCATAGCTACATCCCTAAAGTGCTCTTGATGCCATTCAGAGAACTGCTCCGTTGTCAGGTGAGCAAGAGCTGGATTTACTCTGCCCACTGAAGGCTTTGAGGATAAAAATTGAGCGGTCACAGCCGTTCAGGCAATCTGACCAGCTTTTTGTCTGCTTTGGTGGCCGCACCAAGGGGTCTTCGGTCTCAAAGCAACGCCTCTCGCGTTGGATAGTTGAAGCTATCGCTCTATGTTACTCCTCTATGGGCCTTGAGTTCCCCATAGGAGTAAGAGCCCACTCTACTAGAGGGATGGCCTCTTCATGGGCCTGGTCTAGTGGTGTCTCTACTGCTTATATAGCCATTCGCCCCACCAATTTTAGCGGGCTTTGGCGCGCTGCATCGCCACAGGCTTGCGTAGCTACTCAACGCTGTCATTGGTTTAAAAAAGTTTACAGACCAATTGCAGTGCAGTTGCACTGCGTTATTGAAAAGGCTTCAGTATCGAGGAAAAAAGGAGATTTTCCCCCATACGCAGTACTCATTCCGTATCTCAGGGAACCGAGGTTACGTTCGGAACCAAGTACGTTTTTTAAACCTTACACCACATAAACACATTATATTACACAAAATACACAAATAATGTTCTATGACCCCTCTAATGATTTGAAACTGCTAAAATTAGTTTTATACGAGTTCTCTCTTACGAGTTCAGTTGCACTGCGTTATTGAAAATTCTTCAGTATCAAGGAAAAAAGGAGATTTTCCCCCATACGCAGTACTCGTTCCGTATCTCAGGGAACCGAGGTTACGTTCGGAACCAAGTAGGTTTTTTAAACCTTACACCACATAAACACATTATTTTACACAAAATACACAAATAATGTTATATGACCCCTTTAATGAGTTTTATACGAGTTATGAATGAAATCAGTCTCAAAAAAAGTGTTCAAGACACTTTATTTTGGGAGAAAACAGGGATGAGTCTCTAGAAGTGCAGTGTTGATTTGTCAGCATAATCTCTGCCTGTTTTTTTGCCTTCATCTTTCATCTCTAATACACATTTCTATCATGGATCCTGTTCTCTACCCCCCCTTTATCCCCAGCATTTTCATGACCTAATCTTCTCTCTCCTTGCCTTCCCTCAAAACTCACTTGATTAGAAGGGTTATTCATTTCTGTAGCACACACAGTAATGTATAGTAAATGAGCAATAGTAATAATAGTAAAGCTAGCCACAGAAAACTCTTTATATGCTATCTTCTAAAACTTATTTAACTTTGTCAGAGGAAGAGAACGAGAGAACGCAAACATGTTGAATTATACATTTTCATCCCATTTCATCTCATTTTTGTTAATGTACATTTTACTATTTAAATTAAAATATTTGCAATGTGTCACTCTGGGACTTCAGGTAATCTCCTTATAACCATAAATACATGGTGATTCATAGTTGTTACTTCCTGACCCAGAATTGTGACTGTATGCAATGCAATGTTGATGTGACGAAGAGGCTGAGGCGGTCGGATCCATCTGCAGTATTTTATTAACACAGGTAAGCCAGCAGAGATAGACAGTCATAGAACTCAAGGAGACTAGGCAAGGCTAGTATAAATTACTCAAAACAGCACACAGGTAAGGGCAATCCAAGAATCGTAACTCAAACAGGCGTGGGTCAAAGGGCTGACAGCTTAGGTTCACAAACAAGATTAGAGTCCAAGTCAAAATCACAAGAACAAACACGAGAAACAAGTTAGAGGCAGAGTTAGGGTAAATCAAGACTTCACAAATGAACGATCAGCAGAGCAGTCCAGATAAAGGGGAGCTGAGGATACACAGGTGATAATCATGCAATGATAAGGAGATTAATCAGGAGATAATGAGCAGAGTTGAGTAATAGGCAAAGCAGTCCTAATACGCAGGAGAGAGGTATCTGGTGAAACCAGGAGGAGGCGTTGTCGAGCGTTCCGTGACAGTTGAACTATTTATGTATTTATTTATTTTTGTATGCAGGAGGTCGTGATAAGAGAGGTGGCCCCATCCTGACCTTTCCTGCCAGGAGTAACCATGACCGAATAAAGCAAGAAGACCTGAGACGACTCGTGACGTACCTGTCCACTGTGCCCAGGTCAGCTTAATGTTAATGTGAGGATTAAACAAACTGCCGAGCAGACATGAGTATTATGTATGTTCATGTGTCTAAACACTGTATAAACAGGTCTCTGCTCTCCTCTCCTGTGATCAGTAATAGCATTACAAGAATCATATAGCATAGTGTAATATCAGTCTGAAATATGTATCTTATTAAAGGATCACAGAGTAATATATTCACAGCACAGGAATTTGATTAAACTCTGCCTTACTGTGGTTTTGTTCTCTAAGCTCCTCACAGAAAGAATTATTCAAGAACAAGCATTATATTCCCACGGTGAAAAGTTGTGTTTGCAAAACTGGAAACTGAATTGCATAACTCAAGATTCTAGACACTCTATACACGACTTCTATAATTAATTATTATGCATGCCATTTTAATGAGCTCATATTATGTAGTGTACTTTTACCAAAAGAATGTGTACAGTGTTTTCAGGTCCTTAAATACATTCATAAAAATTGCAGTCTTTAAACATATGGGCAACCTAATAATTTAAACCATAATGTAAGTATTTATTTATTTATTTATTCATTAATTCGTATATAATTAAATTAATTTATATATATTAATATTCATCGATTTCAATGATACCTTTTACATCTTTAAAAAAGATCATTCTCAAGTAATCATGAAAAACATGGCGATTAAGTGATCTAAACATTGATGGGCGTGTGTTTTCCAGAGCCTTACTGCTGTGATCTGTCAAGGGTTTTAAGAGTTGTAAAAGTGTGCTAGTTGGGTGTATACCTGCAATGTTAATTGAAATATCCGCATTTTGATCAACTGGATCCTTTGCATTAAATTGTTTACATTAAGGACTGGTATTGTGCCAGTTTTGTCTTCATTCCTGTGTGTGTGTGTGTGTGTGTATGTGGCTGGTGTTGTAAATGCAGCTGACCTCACTGGGCCACTGATCAATGCTGTCACTGCCCTCAGAAGTCAGCATCAAAGCTGTGAGCTAAGCAGTGTACAAAGATGGACTTAATGCGAGTTTAATTAGGAGAAAGAGAGAAAGAACCTGAAGGGAGGGCGAGCCCCATCTCTTTAAGCCTTTCCCACAAGCCATGATTCATCATCAGACCTCACAGTGTTTTGATGTGTCGGTGCCCACAGGCATCTGAGCTTCTGTCCCCTTCAGCTCCTCTTTAACGCAAAACAGCTTTAAACTGCATGAAAGAGCAATGCTGGTTCACTGAGAGGTATCAGTTACCCTGTCATGACGTGATGTGGTTAAGTGTCTTGAACGTGTGTTTATTGTAGGAGGGTCTGCCTTAATGTGTTTCCAAAGCATTTTTCCTCCCCCCTTTGCATTAACTGGACCTTCCATTCTGTCAACCAAAACAGATCCTCATTAGCAAGAAGAACAATTCATCCACATCCATTATGGATGTATAAATATTACAGTAGACACAGTCCCGGCCCAGTTCGATTTCCACTCGGGAGTAGCGCTTGCATCATCAGTGTCAGATGGATCAGTGTAAAGCAGTGCATGCTGCTGGTTTGGTGAAGAGGGAAAATCAATGTTATTGAGTCCGCTTGCTAACCCCCCTTCAGGCTATGATTCATGGCTGGTGCTTCCTGCGCTGGAAAATGATATAGTGTTTGTGACACGCTCTTTTGATCCTTGTCTGCATTCATGTTTGCCTTAAAATGAGTATTCTGTCATCATTTACTCACCATCATGTCGTTTCAAACTTGTATGACTATCTTTCTTCTGTCTGTGGATCACAAAAGGAGATGTTTTAAAAGATGTTTGAAAGGATACTTTGAACAAGTGGTTTAAACTAATAAAAAACAACAAATAAAACAAAGTGATATGGGTTTGGAATAGTGGGTTTATTAGCAGCTAAACTGGATTTGAAATTAACCACAATTGTGAGTAAAAGTGTTTTTTCTTGATTAAATGAACAATTAAGCAAGCTCCTGGACAATTGACCAAATGTAATACTGGAAATCTAAAACATGGATAAAATTGCAAAGTATGCAAAAGAACAATCAATAAATCAATAAATATGATTTAGAAATCATAACATGCAGGTAATAAAATTGATGTAATGGCCATAAATTAATAATTTGTTTATTTATAAAATTAATTTATGTCCATGTTTTACTAATTATTTTTTCAGTATTTTAGTTAAATCATGGCCACATTGTAGTAGTTTGTTGCCTCGTTTTTGGTGATTCGTGACCCAGATTAACTAATTTGGTCCCTCATTAGTTTAGTTTAAACATGTTCATGAGTCACAAAGAAGCAAATTGGTACATTGTGGCCGTATATATGATGGCACTTTGTGAATGTGCAAATTCTTTGTTTTTCTTGAGTTATGTAGTTCCTAATCACACAGCGTTTTTACTGACTTTCTGTCATCTATATTTCCCTCTTTGAGGTGCACAGAAATCTCTGTGTTGTTAATTTTACCGTCACTGAAGCACTAGTGGGTTATTTTTATCTTCCAGTTTCTGTCTGCTACCTCAAAAGCATGAGCCAGAAATAGAAGTCATGCTGTTTCCACTTAAAATGATGAGAACAATCCTCCAGGAAAATTTTAAATGGTGTCTAAACAAATCACCCTGTTGTGCTCCAAGATGATATTTGGTAGAGGAGACTCTTGAGTGATAGTATTTATATGGAAATTCAAGTACCAAAGCGGCTTAAATGCTGTAATGAGGCCAAATGTGCAGTACTTTATGGTCTGAAGGACACACTAGCTCTTAATCATCGTCCTTTTCTCTGGGTCAAGTGACTCATTTAATATGAGTCAGACAGGAATACTCATCAAAAGTGTCCCACGCTCTCAGCATTTTCTATAAGTTCCTGGAAGGCAAAGTTTGGCATTTGAAAAGATTTCAGGATCATGCCAAGTTTTCATGATCATGTCATAATCCGTTCCAAAAAATGCTATACTGCTTGAAAACATTAATGTGGTTATATACACGGACTGAGACAGACTTAACCAAAAAGGGAGGTAAGCAGCCGATTAGGGCCCCAGGGAATCAGGACGCCACATCTGATATTGGCAAAACAGAATTGGCAAATGCTCCATTGTGTATTTGTTCTTTGGAGAGAATCAGAGGTTTATATTTTCAATATGTTTTTGCAGCATTTAGCATTGTAGACAGCCACAGACATATCTGTTGATTTATCAAATGCAATGACCAATCAGAGGTGTTTAAGTCAGAATTCACTCACCACTGAAGACGCCAGAATTTTAAAGTTCTAGGCATTCACAAATTCTCTAACTGACTTTGTTTACCTGTGCACCAGTTATGCGATTATTTCCCCAAATTAGATGAATTACTTACTCACATGACACAATCAAACCTTTTCACTCCTGTTTATATGCAATTTGCATTATTCTGATTATTCGCTAAGGTAAATTTTAATGCCATTATTCACATACCCCACAGCACAATTGATAAATCATACATTAAGTGTGCTGCTGGTCACTTACATCAAATACAAAACATGACTACAGACATATCCATGTACGTTTGAGCACATGCACACTTTGGTCAGAGTGGTAAATATGAGATTAAGGTGTTTACACGCCTGTTAAATCATAATATTGCCAAAATCCCATTATAATTGCATTATGAGAGTCACGTAAATGTAGCAATGTAACAAAAAATGTGTAAACACAATGAAAAGAAGAGATGCAGTGTGCAGTGTACAGTTCTTCACTGATTATATAGATCTGAAGTTGATGACAGTTTTTAGTAATTATAAAGGGAGTGCTCTTTCCTCTCTTTCTTGGCTTTACGTAATCCATTTAGAATTTCAATAATTGGAGTGTCTATTTACACTAAGTACAAATAGTCCACCTTGTTGGCTGAAGCTTATTACACTAACTCTGTCCACCAAGTGGAGCAGATGGTAAAACCTGTGACATATTCATTTTGACACGATCGACCTGGGTTCGAATCCACCTTTTGCCAAAAATGTTTTATCTATAGCTATTTGCGCTTAGTGTTAATAGCATCTATCACTAAGAAAATATGCTATTTTCCCTTAGTGTATTAAATAGTGTATTTAAAATTAAATGTTTAGTTTTTATTAAAATAGTTGTAAATTAAATCATTTTAATTAAAAAAAAAAAACAAAAAAAAAACACTATCCCACAGATGGGGTAAAAGGGGTAAATAAACCCCATACCTGTTATTTGCTTAGGACCCCGAAATCAGTCTGGTAGACTAATAATTACTTAATTTCAATCAGGACCATTTTCCTCAAGTATATTTATTACAATTGTATTGCATACAGTTAGTGTTGGCGGTATGGTCATGTTCTGGGCAACCCTTCTTACACCTGTCCATGCAGCCATGCTTAGGCAGAGCAGGGAAGAGCAGCAAGACAAACCTCCTAAACAACCATATGCCAAAAATTAAATGGTCAGTGATGGGAAATTTTGGCTTAATACTATATTTATGGGGGAAGCATCGCCCCAACTCAGTAAGGGAGCATGCAACAAGCATGTTGCTTAAGGCAAGGCAAGGCAAGGCAAGTTTATTTATATAGCACATTTCATACACAATGGTAATTCAAAGTGCTTTACATCAAAGAAAGTAAAATAATCATGAAAAATAAGAAAAAAAATAAAAATAAAACAAGCAATTTTAAAACTTTTAAAATTATTAAAACATTTACTTAAAATCAATTTAAAAACAGTTAGAAATTGATTTTATATAAAATAAAACAGTGAAGATATAGTGCAATCAGTTCGGACATAGCACAGTGTACATACACTGTACAATAAATGCACAACTAAACAGATGGGTTTTAAGTCTAGATTTAAATGTGACTAGTGTTTTAGCACATCTGATCTCTTCTGGAAGCTGATTCCAACTGCGGGCAGCATAGTAACTAAAGGCGGACTCCCCCTTGTTTTGTGTGAACCTTTGGTATTTCTAACTGACTCGATCCTAGTGATCTGAGTGCTCTGTTAGGTTTATATTCAGTGAGCATATCTGAAATATATTTCGGTCCTAGGTCATGCAGTGACTTATATATGAGTAAAAGTATTTTAAAATCAATCCTAAATGTAACTGGAAGCCAGTGTAAGGACCTGAGGACTGGTGTGATATGCTCAGGTTTTGTGGTTCTAGTCAGAATCCTGGCAGCAGCGTTCTGGATGAGCTGCAGCTGTCTAATGGTCTTTTTGGGAAGGCCAGTGAGGAGCCCATTACAATAGTCCACCCTACTAGTGATAAAGGCATGAACAAGTTTCTCCAAGTCTTGACTGGAAACAAAACATCTAATTCTTGCAATGTTTTTTAAATGATAGTATGCTGATTTAGTTACTGCTTTGACATGACTACTGAAACTAAGGTCTGTGTCCAGAATCACACCAAGATTCCTGACTTGTTTTTTAGTTGTATGACGCCTAGAATCAAGGTATGCATTCACCTTGAGAACTTCATCTTTGTTTCCAAATGCAATGACTTCAGTTTTTTCCTTGTTTAACTGAAGAAAGTTCTGGCACATCCAACTATTAATTTCATCAATGCATTTGCAGAGGGAGTCAATGGGGCTGTAGTCATTTGGAGATAAGGCTAGGTAAATCTGGGTATCATCAGCATAGCTGTGATAGGCAATTTGGTTATTTCTCATTATTTGACTCAGTGGAAGCATATACAGGCTAAACAAGAGCGGTGCAAGAATTGAGCCTTGTGGGACTCCGCATGTCATGGACGCCCACTTAGACTTATGCTCTCCTAGACTCACATAATAGCCTCTCCCTTCTAAGTATGACCTGAACCATTTGAGTACCATCCCAGAAAGCCCGACCCAGTTTTCCAGTCTCTCTAGTAGTATGTTATGATCGACAGTGTCAAACGCAGCACTGAGATCTAGCAATACCAGCACCGATATTTTGCCAGAGTCTCAATTTAAGCGAATATCATTTATTATCTTAATGAGTGCTGTCTCTGTGCTGTGATGCGGCCGAAAACCAGATTGAAAATTGTCCAGGTATCCATTTGAGTTTAAGTATTTGTTCATCTGATTAAAAACTACCTTTTCTATAATTTTGCCTGTAAAAGGAAGATTAGATATTGGTCTGAAATTGCTCAAAATTGTGTTATCAAGATTGCTCTTTTTCAGGAGGGGCTTAACAACTGCAGTTTTTAGGGAGTTTGGAAATGTCCCAGAAAGAAGTGAGGCATTCACCACTTCTAAAAGATCTGCTTCTAAGCAGTTAAGCACACTTTTGAAAAAAGATGTGGGAAGTGTGTCAAGACAGCAGGTTGATGATTTTAGGTGCTGCACTATGTCTTCCAGAATTTTGCTATCAATTGTTTCAAAAATAGACATAGTATCTTTTTGATATTGTGGCCGAATCTGTCTGACCTCTGCATTACTTGAGGATGTGCTAATCGCCTTCCTGATATTAATGATCTTCTCAGAAAAGAAGGAAGCAAACTCATTGCATTTGCTGTCTGAGAGCATTTCACTGGGAATCTGACTTGGGGGGTTTGTCAGTCTCTCAACAGTGGCAAAAAGAGTACGAGTGTTATTTAAGTTACTGTTTATAAGGTTTGATAAGAAGTTCTGTCTATCTGTGGCTAGTTTAACATTATAAGCATGAAGGCTGTCTTTATAGATGCTATAGTGAATTTCAAGTTTTGTCTTCCACCACATCCTCTCTGCTTTTCTGCATTGTCTTTTCATAGTCTGAACTGCTGTTGATCTTCTCCAAACTGATTTCTGTCTGTTTGTTTTCTTACTGACTATTATTGGAGCAATATCATCACTAACATTCTTAACTTTTGAGTTGAAGGAATCAAGGAGAATATCAACAGAGTCTGCAGAAATGCTTGGTGTTAAAGATATAGCCTCCGTAAATAGTACACGTGTGTTCTCGTTTATGCATCTCCTTCTGACAGAGACAGATCTAGATTCAGTGGTAGCAGAGATCAATATATCAAAGAAAATACAGAAGTGATCAGATAGTGCTACGTCCTTAATAACAATGGATGAAATGTTTAGACCCCTACTGATGATTAGATCCAGAGTGTGTCCACCTTTGTGTGTGGGTCCATGCACATGCTGAATCAGGTCAAAAGTGTTTAAAACCGTTATCATTTCTTTTGTAGTTTTGTTTTCTGCATTATCTATGTGAATATTAAAATCCCCTGCTATTGCAAAACAGTCAAACTCTGAGGAAATTATTGATAACATTTCTGTGATCTCTTCAACAAATGCTGAAGAGTATTTTGGAGGCCTGTAAATAATAATAAACAGAATGCGTGGAGCACCTTTCAGCACAAGCCCTAGATATTCGAAAGACAAGTACTGACCAAATGACACTTGCTTGCATTGATAGACATCTTTAAATAGAGCAGCTACACCCCCACCTCTTCTAACAGTCCTGCAAACACTCATGTAAGTGAAGTTAGGAGGGGCTGCTTCATTTAGGATTGTTGCACTGCAGCTGTCTTCTAGCCATGTTTCGTTTAGAAACATAAAATCCAGATTGTTTGTGGTTATAAAGTCATTGATTAGAAATGATTAATTTTTTTAGTGAGCGAATGTTTAAAAGTGCTAACTTGATGGCAGTGCTTTGTGTCTTTATATCAATCTTAGTTTGATGCATAATAGGCCGCAGATTAGATGATTTTGCCCTTCGGCTTGAGATGCCCTTTGATTTTCTATCACGTGATAAAACTGAGATAGAGAAAGCTACAGGCACACTGGGTTCCCGCTTGTTCTGTAAGCATTTGTGAATGTTGCTGCTAATATAACGGGGACCCGACACATATCACTGAGAGCTGCTATCAGTTGTTTTTGGTTCACCTTCAGCAGATAGAGGGTTTGGGCCCTGGCGTTGTGGCAGCGGTCGGAGAGCTCTCACAGGAACATGGCCCACAGTCTTTGGTTGTTGGGGGGCCCGCCGTTTTTTTGTTGATATCTGGGGGCTAGCAGAAAATTAGTGAGAGAGTTTAGTCCCAGCATACACCAATTCCTCCATTTTCTGTGAGAAGCACAGAAGTGGAGATGCTGGAGAGAGTGATAATGTGTCTGGTGAGATGGGCTGTGTCTCTGGTGTTTCTGGTGGCTGTGATGTGTTGTCCTGGCTTCCCTGGCTGTTTTCCAGAAAGTCATCCCTGGGTGCTGAATCTTGTAGCTGTTTTGATACATCACAGTCTGTCTGTGAGGAGCTCTGTTGGCAGGGCTCAGCAAGGATAGTGTCCATCAGCAGTGATTGTTTTGGCTGCATGGTGTTATCAGTGTCCTTGCGGGATATGTCAACCACATGATGACTCGGACCCGGTGTGTGTGTGCTGAATGGATTGACACACTCTGCTGAAGGATGACGGAGGGAGAAGTAGATATTGTCCTTAAGCACTCTGGCACCAAGTTTGTTTGGGTGGAGGCCATCTGGTTTAAACAATTGTCTATGGCCCCAGAAAAGATTGAAGTTGTCGATGAAATTTACTCATTTTATATTACAAGATCTTTGTAGCCATGTGTTCAGCCCAAGCAACCGTGAAAACATATTTGTTCCCCTTGCTGGGAGTGGTCCACTGATGAACGACTGAACTTTGAGTCTTCAAAGTGTTTCAAAGAGTTCACTGAAGTCCTTCTTAAGGAGTTCTGACTGCTCTTTCCGAATATCATTCTTTCCCACATGGATGATGATTCGATTTGTAGTCTTGTGCTACATCAGAATGTTCTGAAGTTCCTTGTTCACATCAGAGACTGTTGCTTGAGGAAGGCAGCATGTTGTTGTTGTCCTGCTACGGATGTTTCTGATAACAGAGTCACCCACTATCAGAGTCCTGGCTCGGCTGCGCTCTGAGCTGAAAGCCGCTGTCTGCTCGTCCTTGAGCGCCTGTTAGTAGCGGTGTTAGCTGCTGGCTGATCAGATCCATGTTTAAATACATTTGGGGATTCCTCACCCGCATTCATAAATGCTTGAAATCTGTTCTCAAGATGTGTAGGGGTTTGTAGAATACCAGTATTTACAAGCCTTGTCATAGTCGAATCTGGCGTAGAGGAAGCTAATGGCAGCAATACGAGAAGATCGTGACAATCTGATGTCTCGTGTTCCTTTGGGTCTCACTCCCTGTTTGTGCCATCGATTAGAGTGGCGATCAGTTTTGGCTTGTTCCTCTACACTTGGTATAAACTGTTGAGATTCAGAAGATTCATAGGACTCACCGGCTGTATGCTGAGGGGGTCCATGACGACGGTCTGCTAAGTGTTCCGTCTGTTTTGGAAGTCCAGAAAGTAACTTTGTTTCAAGAATCACAATCCTTTGTAGAAGTTTGCAGCAGTTCATGCAACAAGTAGATCCAACAGGAGGCATTTTCTCTCTCTTCTGTTTGGTAGGCAGTTGTTATCCCGTCACAGGAATGTAAGCTGTTAGCAGTGGGAGAAAAAGTCTTCTTTTTGTAGTATTATTCCAGTCCCAATGTTTTTAGTTTTAGCGTTTGTGCCAAAAATCTGTTGTTTGAGCACTGTGCTGATCTCTTGAAGTAAAAATCTTAGAAAAATTATTAAAAAGTACAGAAATAAGAAGCAAAGCGCAGAGCAGTAAGCTAGAACGTCCGAACGGTAGCAAAGCCGGAAGCAGCTTAAGCTGCTTATACAAATATTTGAATATAGGTGGAAAGCATACACCCCTACCATCAGCAGTCTAATACTGTGGCAGTTTGTATATTTTGCCAATTTCAGTGTCTAACATGCTATTACATTGCATTGAGGGGGAAGTGTCACCCCAAGTTAGGCAATCAAGGATATGCAACAAGCATGTTGTTTAAAATGCTTAAAGCAAATATGTGATTGTAAAAGGGGAAGCACACGACCCCTCAAGGAGCATGTTATATGCATTAATGCTGTAAATTGTATAATTGTGGGTGGCAGTCCGTCAAGAGAAGCATACACCCTGTGGAAATACTTTGAATGACTGTCATTGATATTAAGTTCTTATATGTATAGAAGCCATAGAGCGTTAAACACGTGCTTCTGACGCTGCGTGCAGCTGAAATCAACCGCACACTCACACAGTTAATAAAAACATCAACCTTAGAAATAAACAACCGTGATATTGCAACTACGCCATTAAATACAACAAAACCCCAGCTGAAACGCCTACACGAGAATGCTTGTTTCATTTAAACCTGTTCTCATGGCCTTAACTATCAGCGCGTCCTCAGAGCGATTACATGATCTAGACTGCGTGTTGCTCCAGGTGTATGAACACAGATGCGTAAATGCAAATATGCTAAATATTTCGCTCCTGCAAATAATGCAAACTGTTAACATCATATATATATATATATATATATATATATATATATATATATATACATATATATACATATATATATATATATTATTATTATTTATTTATTTTTTTACAATTAGCAGACCAGGCAATAAACACAGCGATATGGATTAAAAGAGCATTTACTTATCTTAGATGTAGATTTCAGATGTTCTGCAACAGTTTGATTTGCAAGCAGTGATGTGATCATTTAATTGTAAGCAGAGATGTGATAGAAGAATGGTAATTTAAATAGACCGCTTGTGATAGGTGTCAATGCTGGACAGGTACACGTCAGGAACAGCTCACTGTCGGCTGATGCCAGCTTGATTGACGTGGCCCGCCTGAATTATCGCGATGCTGAATAGTTGTTGCACACATTTATGGAAATCTCTCCTTCTTTGTCTGTTTCAGTGAGGATGTGTGTAAGAGGGGTTTCACTGTGATTATTGATATGCGTGGTTCTAAGTGGGATCTGATAAAGCCGTTACTGAAGACCCTGCAGGAAGCATTTCCAGCTGAGATCTGCATCGCTCTTATCATCAAACCAGACAACTTCTGGCAGAAACAGAAGACCAACTTTGGCAGTGCCAAGTTTACTTTTGAGGTAAAAATGCAATTATTAAGTAGCTGTCTAGTCTACTACTCTATGTCTCTCTCTCTAATTCGTAAACCTACTACAGACAGTTAATGTGTTGATTTAGCTGAGAAAATATCTGACTTCATGTTTCCATTCTATATTTCATTTATGACTCACATCAAACAAGAGACTGACTGTCCTCACTTTCACCCTAAACTGACATGTCTGTTTCTACCCTCCCGCTAACAGACTAGCATGGTATCAGTGGACGGGTTGACCAAAATTGTGGACCCATCTCAGTTAACGGATGACTTTGAGGGATCTCTAGAATATAATCATGAAGAATGGCTTGAGCTCAGAGTTGCTCTTGAGGAGTTCCTGGCCAGTGCTGTTCACCTTCTCTCCCGCCTGGAAGATCTGCAGGAGATGCTGGCTAAGAAAGAGTTCCCGGTGGATGTGGAAGGATCTCGAAGACTCATTGATGAGCACACTCAGCTGAAGAAGAAGGTGATGAAGGCTCCTGTGGAAGAGCTGGACCACGAGGGCCAGAGACTCTTGCAGTGCATCCGCTCCAGTGATGGCTTCTCAGGGAGGAACTGTATTTCTGGAAGTGCCGACTTCCAGAGTGTGGTTCCTAAGATTGCCAGTCTTCTGGATAAACTCCACAGCACCAGACAGCACCTGCACCAGATATGGCACCTAAGAAAACTGAAGCTGGATCAGTGTTTCCAGCTCCGATTGTTTGAACAAGATGCAGAGAAGGTGAGTCAGCACTGGTTTAACCTAGTATGATTTGACTATTTATGGCATTATGAGTGAGTGAGTGAGTGAGTGAGTGAGTGAATGGGTAAGTAATTCAGTGAGTGAATAAGTAAGTGAGTGAGTAACCCAGTGAATGAGTAACTAATTTAGTGTTTGAATTGGAAGTGAATGAATAATTCAGTGTGTGAGTAATTTAGTGAATGATCAAGTAATTCAGTGAGTGAGTGAATAAGGAAGTGAATGAGTGAGTAATTAAAAAAATAAGTAGTAAAAATAAGTAAAAGTAAAAAAGTAGTAAAACTGGACAATAGGGGAAAATGCAGTTATGTATGTTTATGCTTTACCCAAGAACTTTTCCCAAAACCTTGGTTTATTTAACTTTTTACCAATGCATTTAGATTGCAAATGTGTGTGTGTGTGTGTGTGTGTGTGTGTGTTTTAAACGCTGATCTGAAAATATGTTGATCTAAAAATTGTGAAGGGTGAAGTATGGATAAAAGGAAAAAGTAACTTTAGTCCAGGAATGTTCATCTTGAAATATTACTTACAATTATAAAAGTTGTTCTTTAAAAAATCATTAAAAGATTTCAAAGCCACAATTTTAAATTAAACTTAAATGCCCTTTCATTGCTAAATAAAATAATAATAAAAAATAAATAAATAAATAAATAAAAGGCCTTGGAAATTAGTTTGATACTGTAGGCTTTATAGGGTTAAAAGTGTGACCTCACACTAACTCTTGCCACTTTATGATAGAAGTGAATTTGAGATAAATGTTCAGACATAAGATGATGGGCCGGAGGGGCCGCTCACAGGGTCCCGTCTGATGCTGAGGACTCATAAGTGCTTTGCGTTGATGATTTAATTTCGCTCAGAGTGCAGGTGTTTATTTTTAGCTACCAGACACACAACCTTTCACTCGAGATGGGTGTAAATGATTGAACATCATTTGTCTGTCAATGTGCCAGGCCTTCTTATGTCAAAAGGCTAAGAGCGAGCAGTCATTCTGCGAATTAATACCTCTATCCAACTTCTTAGAACGAGCCCAGACCTATTAGATTAAACCATACATTGTAAAATGAATGTAAGCAGTCATTATCATTTATGCTATCTCTCAGCTCTTATCTTGATTACAGGTGCAGTTAATTTGCAGCTCTAATTAAACATTTATTTAGGACAGTTCTTCGGTATTGAAGGATATATTGTTTACTCAGAGGCAATGATGGTGAAACATGTGGATAGAATTTGAATGACTTTGGTATTTGCATGTTTGTGTATTATTCATTATGTTGCATTTTGATATTTTAATTAAAGCAGGTTTATGTATTAATTAATGCAACACATGACGCTTTGATGTATAAAATATGTATGTTTGCAAAAGTATAAGATTTAGAATGCATTTTGCAATAATTGGCAACACAATTTATAAATCATCTTATTGATTGGACTCCAGGTAGAAGAATTTTTGTAGAAGTCAGCTTATAGAATCTATAATTTAGAACCATGTTTTCTTTTTTTTTTCATCTTCAACATTTCATCTGATCTTTAATGGCAGAGAAAAATGAAATATTTTATGGTAAACCCTAACGAGATCACATAGTTTTTCTTGTAACTGTACATAGCCTATATGATGTTTCAGGTGAGAACAGCAAACTCTGACATTGACAAAAAGGCATTTATGATGAAGACTGTGTTAACAATATGTTCTAGACAGCATAAATCCTCCAAAAATGTTTCTATAACTGATACCTGTGCTTTAGAGCAGCATATCAACAAGTGAATCACAGAAACACAGAATTCATCCATGCATATTAACATTTTTATCTAAATGGGTTCCTTATCATCTGTTGATAAAAATTCTTAAGATTTTTTCACGTTTGTCATTCTGTTACCTTTCCTTAGTTGTCATATGTTAGTCTGTGTGTTTGATTAATTCTGCATGCCGTCAAAGTAATAACAAACCCCCAAACTTAGTGGTGTGTAAACTTCATAAAGGAATGGAGCAGAATCATATGCAATAAATGACTTTCTGTTGTCATCTCTCTGTAGATGTTTGACTGGATCAGTCACAATAAGGAATTGTTTCTTCAGAGCCACACAGAGATCGGTGTGAGCTACCAGCACGCTGTGGAACTCCAGACTCAACACAGCCACTTTGCCATGAACTCCATGGTATGTCATGCTGATGCTTGTAGAAGCTTAGATTGTAGAATATTACTACTTAACTTCTTCGTTTCATAAGCATTTGTACATTTATACCACATCACCAGTTCTTCAAATCATAAAATACACTGCTTAATGATTGTCATGAAAGTGTTTCATTCATACCATTTGAAAAGAAAAGTTTGCAAAAAATAAATAAAATTCTGTCATCATTTATTCACCTTTTAGGAATGTTATTAATCTTTGTTACATTTATAATCTCCACATTAATATTCTTTTGTCCATGCATTGAAAAGCCACAGTGATCTACTGAGCGGTTTAATCCAAATCTTTGGAAGAGACACAATCACTTTCAAAATCATAAAGACACAATCATAAATGGCAGCTCATGGGAATTACTTGATATATGAGGACTAATGAGGTTTTTCACGTTTATCAGGCAAGCACATTTAGGCTTCTGTTTAATATATTTGATGTCAGAAAAAAATCGTACTCACCATCACAAAATCATAAATACAAAAAAGAAACTCAAGAAAAGAACATAAGCTAAAACACATCCGATGCACACTCTTTATTTAAAAATCTAATAAAAAAATAATGTTGAATTTTATTAAGATATGCTACATTGACATATTACTCTGACCAAAGTAGTTTGAATGCGCTTGACGTCATTCTTTTGACTTTCAAACTCATAAATACAAACTTCCCAGGAGGACTTGAAAGCACCAAATGTATATGCATTGATCAAGGTTTATATGAATGCATAAAAAAAAAAATAATAATAATTCTGTTTATCAAATAAAGTGATTGTGCCTTTTTAGAAGACTTGGATTAAACGGTTAGATTATTGTGGATTACATCCACAATGCTTTTATAAATGATTGAAAGCTTTTAGATTATGTAAACAAAAATTATGAGAGAATATTACAAATATAGTCATTTTATTGTTCGAAGATGAACAAAAGTCTAATGGGTTTGAAACAACCCGAGTGAGCATGATGATTGAATTGCCATTTTTGGCTGAACTATCCCTTCAGGAGGTGGGTGAGCTGGTCAAATGTTCCCAGTCGTATTGAAGAACACACTTAACCAGCTTAACCAGTTTCCCAACATCATAGCAGAGGTCGTCTACCAGCCTTTATGCAGCTAATGCAGTCTGATTGGTTCATTCAGAGAGCTGTCTCTGTAGCTCCTGCAGTCTGAATTCCTCCCAGCACTTTAATCATCCTCCCAATCATCTGAGCTCAGATACACAAACACACACATGCTGCTCATTCATCCTCCTCTTCTTTATCCCAGCATGATTGTTGTTTTATGCCTCATTAACTTTGATTCTAATATGAGTCTGCTTGTGTTCATGGAATCATTACTCTGACTCTTTAGTTTTCTTAATATATGGCTATAAATATTGTATATGCATATTCAAACAGTCCAACTAATGAATCATATTATTTGATGAAAGGAATCTTTATTCCAATTAAATAAACACGTCTCTGGTAAAATCCCTCTATTGCACAACCTCCAGTGATTTATTGGTTTATTTAAATACCCTGAAGTTGGATTCTCACTAGTTTATTTGAAAGCTTGCTCTTATGCCATGTTTGTTTATAGCCCCTGCCTTCACACGATGCTCTCTGATCTAACGTTTTCCAGAATGCATATGTGAACATAAACCGAATGATGTCAGTGGCGTCACGACTGTCGGAGGCAGGTCACTACGCATCGCAGCAGATCAAACAGATCAGCACTCAACTCGATCAGGAGTGGAAGAGCTTCGCCGCTGCTCTCGATGAACGCAGCACCATCCTCGCCATGTCTGCTGTCTTCCATCAGAAATCCGAGCAGGTGCCTGATTTATCACCTGTAACATGCAAATGCTATTAAAAACAATGGTGACTGTGGTGTAGTAGTTTCTAATGGTCTGTGTTTGTGCAGTTTCTGTCTGGTGTGGAAGCGTGGTGTAAGATGTGCAGTGAGGGCGGGCTGCCGTCAGAGATGCAGGATCTGGAATTGGCCATTCATCACCATCATACGCTTTATGAACAGGTCACTCAAGCTTATACAGAGGTGAGAACTCAACTGTGTTTGAATTTATGCCAAATTTAGCCAATGCACCTTCTAGCATATGTTTTCCTTTTAGAAAACAAGCCAAAAAAGTACAAAAATGTTTGAATGACACAACCAGAATTCATTCATTCATTCGTATAGTATTTATACATTTTTATTCATTAGTTTTAGTTTATTTATTTTAAGTTATTTTAATTCTCTAATCTATAAAAGAAAATATTTCACTTCATCGGGAGCTGTGTCAGCTGGCACGATCATCAATGTACACCATTACATTTTATAGTTTTCTCACAAATCAATGTTTAAAATGGTTCAGTCTCTGTGCTTACTGTTTGGTATGTAATCAGCCTTCTCCAGCTGTACTAACGTTGTTTGAACTAAAAGAAATGAGTGAACTAGCCCTAATTAATCTGAAGACATAACAGGAAAACAAAGCCACAATGTTGTTGTACCACATGAGTTCACAGACCTCCACCCTTCATACTCAGACTGCAGTGTTTTTATGTGTCCTGTGTATGATTGAATATTCATCCCTGTGTTTCCAAATCCTTGATCATTTACCCATGACTCTGTTTAAACAGCTGACATTAGAGAATGTGCTCTGTTGTAGATCTGGTTTAAAACATAGAATCTTTCACTGTCACGTTATCGTGTTGACCTCAGTACACAATACAATATTAAAGTTAGTTTCACTCACACAAATACGCACCGGGTTTCTGCTGTAGTATCTCAGTTTCCACCAAATGGTAATGAGCAATGCTGAATGAGATACATGATTATAAATAATATTTAGGTATTAGTAGTACTTTGTTAGTTATATTTATCACATTAATAATATATGTATCTCATTAAACAATAACACATTCACTAATGAAAAGATGCCTGAAATGAACCATTAAAATCTGAGTATAATTTTATTTAAAAAATGTATTTAGAAATTAATAGGAGTTCTTCCTGTGTTTCCTTTTATGGTCTTTTTCCTGTTCTTGTTTAGTTTGATTAATTCATGATTCCATGCACTTGTGTTCCTCTAATTGCTCTGCGTTTATAGCCCCAAGCTGTTTTATTTTTTTTATTTTATTTTTTTTGGTCTACTTGTTGGATGTTGTGTGTTTCCATGTTCTTGTTGTGGATTTACCCCTATGATTCAAGTATTAAAGATTTTGAATGTTTTTCTTTGTCTCCATTGTTCTTCCGACAGCGAACCATGACAGAAGAGTCCACCAAAAACAGTCACCTCCGTGTTTTCCCCTCCAATTGTTTTCTTGTTTTTCCCAGTGTCTTTTTTCCCAGGATGGATGCCCTTCTTCGCCCCGAATACCCCCTCTTCCTGCTGGAGCAGGGAGATAAAGCTCTCAAGGACCATACTAGACTATTCCTGCTACTAGCAAATACCACCAGCTACCCGGACGACACACTATGTGCGTTCTATGATGCCAGTATTAACATTGAGTTCAGAGCACCGTCGTCCAAAGATGGTCCTCGAGAGGTGGTGTGGACACTGGCGAGACACAGTGCCACAGTCTTCCCGCTGCGCGGAGTGCATGTCCAAGCCCACAGCTGATGGTGAGCCAGAGCCCGCCGTGACCAATGAGCCATCGTCGCACGGAGCAACAGAGCTGAGGAATGCCATGGAGCCAGAGCTGCTGATGACATCAGTCAAGGTGTGTGAGTTGGCAACAACACCCACCACAAGGGAGAAAACCTCAGACAATGTGAGCACAGAGAGTAACTCCGCCCCCTGCTCAGCGGCTGAGGGTGAGTTTTGTATGGCGTGGTGACTGTGCCACACTGAAGACGAGAGGGCTCCCATTCCTAAGTTCTCTCAGGAGGCTCTCAAATGCCTCCTCCTTTGCAGTCATCTGGCAGCCACACTGCTCGCCCTCATTCCACCATCTAAACAGTGCGAGCTCCACAGAACTGGCATCCTCCAGCATATCTCCAGTGTATCCCTTATCTCCACTTCCAGCCTCTGGGCTCCGGACTCCACATCGGCCCGTTGACCCATCCAGCTCCATCATAGCTTCTAGCTCCCTCCTCTCTGCTGTGGCCTGGTTGTCCACTAGCTCTGCCACGCTCCCTTCATCTTTTCTTCCCTCCGGCTCCAGATCCATGCCTTTGCGTTGGTTGCCGGCACCATCTGCTCCGCCTAGAACCTCTGGATCCTTCCCATCACTCTGGCTCATCTGCTTTCCTTCTC
Source organism: Carassius auratus (assembly GCF_003368295.1). Classification (NCBI taxonomy): domain Eukaryota; kingdom Metazoa; phylum Chordata; class Actinopteri; order Cypriniformes; family Cyprinidae; genus Carassius; species Carassius auratus. Next base: position 21,352,327 of record NC_039276.1, read on the forward strand.
CACCTCAGGCTCCTCCACCATATGCTCCGCCACCATTGGTCAGCCCCCTGGAGTTGGTTGCCATTCCTCCTCCATGGCTCCTCCCTCCGTCAGCTCCACCGTGGGTCATCGTAATGGCTGTGGCCTGGCTCCAGCTTGGATCCTCCTGCTCCAAGCCCCTCCTGTCTCTTCCCTGGGTCCTCTCTAATTTGTCACCCCCATGGACTATGTCTGCTGGCCCCCTCCCGGGTGTCCGTCCTCCTCCTGAGCCTCCTCCCAAATTTCCACCCTGTGTCAATGGTGCGAGGATGACCTTTCCATGCACCTGTGTTCCCCTAATTGTTCTGTGTTTATAGCCCCTTTGTTTAGTTTGGTTTTACCAGGTCTGCTTTTTTGATGTTGTGTGTTTCCCATGTAACTGTTGTGGATTTACCCCTGTGATTCAAGTATTAAAAATTGTGAACGTATTGTGAACGTAACGTAAAAATTGTTCTTCCCACAGCAAATCATGAAAATCTATGATATGAGTATGTAAAAAATGATATATATATATATATATATATATATATATATATATATATATATATATATATATATATATATATATATATATATATAAGGAAATTTACATTATTTATCGATATTTGGCTGTGGATAGAAAACAACAAACATTGAATTTAGACCAGAGTGTCTCTGACCCATACAAATTAGGATTGTCCTTCTTTTGCCCCCCCCCCAAAAAATAAATAAATAAAAATAGCATTTTTTGCATTCAAACATTTTTAAATGAATTTGGTACAATTTCTGTTTGGTCAAAATGTTTTAAAGAACACTGTTTTACCTTATACAGATAAACTACAATTCAAAGTTTGGGGTCTGTAAGATTTAAAAAAAAAGTAAAACCAGTCTCTTATGCTCAAAGAAACTGCATTTATTTGCACAAAAATAGATTAAAATATTGTGAAATTTTATACAATTGAACATTTTGTGCAAACCATGAGACTGTTTTCAGGATTCTTTGAAGAATAGAAAGTTCAAAAGAAATAAAAAAGTATTTGAAATATAGATATTCTGTAACATTTTGATTGTCTTTACCATCACTTTTGCTCAAATAAATGCACCCCTGCTGTTTAATAGTTCTTATTTCGTTCTCTCTCTGCAGGTGAGTCAGGATGGTAAGGCTTTGCTGGACGTTCTTCAGCGACCGTTGAGTCCCGGTAACTCAGAGTCTCTGACTGCATCAGCTAACTACTCTAAAGCCGTGCACTGTATTCTGGACGTGGTCCATGAGGTCCTTCATCACCAAAGACGTCTGGAGAGCAACTGGCAGCACCGTAAAGTCCGTCTGCATCAGAGACTGCAGCTCTGTGTCTTCCAGCAGGATGTCCAGCAGGTAGATGAATGCTCACATACGTTTACACTCTCACAGACTCTCTCACTAAGTTCCCTACTTAGATAGCAGTTTTGCAGTGCAATGTATGGAATATACCAAGCTACGTAAACAGGGTAAAATACTGTGATATATCAAAGTAACGTTATTGCCATATGATGTCATAATTTTTACTATGGTACCACATAAGTACTAATAAATAAATGAATAGTTTTCATGTTTTTTCTTAGAAATGCTGTAATTCATCCATAATTTTAAAGTGCAGGATGCCTGGAAGATAAAATTTGTCAACAGTTCACCATAAATTCAGAGTTGTACAGTTTTATACTCAAGAGTGTAGATTTTCTTTGAGTTTTTTCAGTGCTGGATAGTTGCCCAGAGGAGCAGTTAATATCGCTCCATTAGCCTCTTTCAGTGTGCATGTGGCAGCTCTGGGCCTGGATTCAGATAAAAGTCCTAAAAGTCCTGTAGAACAGCCAACAGACCCAGACAAATCAAGATCTGAATCAGAACCAAAGAGCTATGAGGCCAAACCCAGCCCAAACTGGGACGAGATTCGGACCAAACACAGGGCAGAGAGCAGCACAGATGACACCCTTCATTACACTGAACAGACTTTACTCCACTCCTGTATCAGTTTCAGTCGTTATGAGCACTATATCGATAGTAACATTTGATGGGGATAAAGACAGAGAAATGGGGAAAATCCGTAAAATTTAGAGGCAAACAGACGCACAGTGCAAACTTCGGAGATGGTTACATCCACAAAGAAGACCCCGACAAAGTGAGCAGCACAGATGACACCCTTCATTACACTGAACAGACTTTACTCCACTCCTGTATCAGTTTCAGTCGTTATGAGCACAGTATCAGTTGTTTTTAATCCCTCCATTCTCTCTTCTGAACCTTATGACTCCAAAGTTATAAACTTTGTGCAATTGTAGTGACCTCAAATCTTAAAAGTGTATATATATATGTGTGTGTGTGTGTGACCCGTCACGGAAACCAGTGACACAAGTCGGCAGCACAACTTTCGAGCAAAATGAGAAAGAAGCGTTTTTTTTTTTTTAAATTGGTGATTTTCGTTTTTTTGCAGAATCTGTTAGTTGATATCACAAAGAAGCCTCTCCATGTTTGAGATAGCAGTATTGGTATTTTTAAAAGCGTACATTTTGAGGTTGAAATCAGCTTGTTTGTCGGAGATTCTAGCACGCAGTAGGGGCGTTTCATTGTCTGTCTGTATTTCCATACTGGATAAGCAGGTAGTTTTTTCTTGTGTTATTGTTATTTTGTTATATGAGTTGGACTGTAAGATATCAGAGGCTATATCGATAGTAACATTTGATGGGGATAAAGACAGAGAAATTGGGAAAATCCGTAAAATTTAGAGGCAAACAGACGCACAGTGCAAACTTCGGAGATGGTTACATCCACAAAGAAGACCCCGACAAAGAGAAAGTGTGCCAGAACGACTTATTTCATTCGAGGCATCTAAATGAGATGTAAATGAGCCCCATTGTCACTCACAGCAGTGAGAACTGGTGAGAACTGCACAACCTTTAGAGGCTATTTTCTGCTTTTTTAGCTTTTTTGAGTGCCTACCTTCAAATGGCCACAACTTCTCCAAATATTATCAGATTTCCATGTGTTACACATCGTTGGAAAGCTTGGAGACTACACTTTCAAAATCTGTGAATAACTCAAAATGCCCCAGAGCTGAATTGTGTCCCTACTTTCCGTGATTGGTCACACAAACACACACACACACACACACACACACACACACACACACACACACACACACACACACACACACAAATTAATTAAAACAAAAATAAATTAAATTAAATTTATATATATATATATATATATATATATATATATATATATATATATATATATATATATATATATATATAAATTCCTTGCAGATAATAATATTGATATAAAAAAGCTAAGACTAAAAATATATTGGGTGTAATTAAACATCTTAATTAAGTACTGCCAGTAATTACATTTCTTAAACACACTTATTCAGATTGTAATCATCTCAAATTAAAAGTATTATTTTAAAGTACATTTTCATTACGTTTTAATAATATTTTGTGCTAAAGAAGCACTTATTTTGATTTGGTAATACCTTGAAAGAAAACATATCTCAAATGTACTAAACTTCAAGCATAACTTTACTGCTGTTCCTGTCCCGCTTTTGCTGAGGCACAGCGGCGATTGAGATCTTGTGGATTGCAAATGGATCTGGCAGAGGGGTTAAAGACTGGCATGGCCTTTTATTTGCTTTCACCTACTATATCCACTGCTCCCTCTCTGGGCTTAGAAGCCTGTACTGCGGTTTCTTCCACCCAGAGGGAGGGCACCATGCTTTGCCTCTCTTCCTCTGAGGAGGTTGATGTGGTGAGCATGGAACAGAGTGAGACTGAGAACTTGTCACGTCAGTGTGTTCAGTATGAGGAGCTGCTGTTGATAGGCTAAAAAGAGTGGCCAGCTTAGCAGCAGGAAATTCATCCTAAAAGTAAACCAAATTAGTGTTTCCTGGACAAAGACAACGGCTATGGGATGATGCCATGGGTTGAGCAGTCGTTGGCCAGCTATCTCTCCTTGAAAGCAGCATCATCCCTGAAGGTTCCAGTGTTACCCAAGCCCTTAATATCCACTTTGGCTTTGGTGGGTAAGGCTTACACGGCAGTCTTGTAGGCATACCAGGCTGACCTGATAAAGGACCTGGGTAACAAAGATGGCTATTAGGAAATACAAGATGTCCGCCAGGCCATTGATCTGTCCCTCAGTGCCACCAAGGAAATGGTCATTTCATGGCAGCCTTGGTGGCCTCTGAGAGACACTTATAGCTGAACCTGTCCGACATGAAAGAGAAAGACAGAGTCTTCCACCTAGAAGAACACCCTTTTCGGGGTGTTTTTCATACGATGCAGTAAGCTCTGTTGTCAAGAGGTGGGGTAGAGCGGAGGATATCTCATCATATTGTGCTCATCTCTCCTCAGTGTCAGATTGGATTGTTCCTGCCAGGTTTTCGCTTCAGGGCACCATTGGCCGCTCATATTACACCAGAAACCTCAAGAGACTGGTAACCTTAGTAGACTTTCTGGCAGCTTGGAGACTTTTACTAAATGTCTCACAATGGACCGTGCAAACTGTTTCAAGTTTGGCTTGTACTCCTCCTATCAACGGGGTTATCCCCACTCTAGTTGGTCCGGAGCAGGCTCTGGTAATGGGACAAGAAGTATACACAGTCTTGAGGAAGGAGACCATAGAACTCGTTCCTCTTCTTGAGAGAGATTCCAGTTTATACAACCTCCGGTTTATACAACCCCAGACATACTTTGTTATTTCAAAGAAGGATGGGGGGGGGGGGGGTTACAACCGATTATAGATCTGTGCCATCTGAACCATTCTGTCAAATCGTTCAAGTTGTTGACATTCAAACAGATTGTGACTCAGATCAGGTCAGAAGACTGGTTTGTTACCATATATCTAAAGGATATATACTTCCATGTTTCCATCCTTACCAAACACAGGAACGTTCTGAGGTTCAGTTTTGGGGGCAAAGCTTACCAATAATGGTTTCTTTCTTCCGGCCTAGCACTATCGCTCCACACTTTCACCAAGTGTATGGATCCCGCTCTGGCTCCTCTCCTAGACTCCAGGGCATCTGCCTTCTAAGCTATATAAATGATTGGTTGATTCTGGCTCAATCAGAGCATGTGGAGGTTTGGCATCGAGATGTCATCCTCGCTTATATGAAAGAGATGAAGTTAAGGCTATACACCAAGAAGAGTGTGCTTTATCCAGTTCAGAGCACCATTTATCTTGGAATGGTGTGGGATACGATGACGATGCAGGCACATTTGTCTCCTGCTCGTGTAAGTTCGATTCTTGCAGCTATGAACAGTATCAGACTGGGCCAGTCACTCACTGTGAAACCGTTTCAGTGACTAATGGGTCTGATGGCAGCTGCATCCAGAGTCATTCCTTTTGGCTTGCTGTACTTGAGACCTCCACAGTGGTGGCTCAGGACCAAAGGGTTTTCCAACAGGGGCAACCCATTTCACTTGATCAAGATCACGCAGGGATGCCTTCGTGCCTTAGCCACGAGGAAGAAGACTTGGTTCCTGTATTAAGGTCATGTGCTAGGAGCTCTTTGTCATCATGTAATGCTTATGTCAGATGCTTACATCACAGGCTGGGGAGTGGTCAAGAGTGGCCAATCTGCCCAAGTTCTGTGGGTAGGTCTCTATCTCATGTGGCACATGAATCAGACATAGTTGGTAATGGTGATACCAAATTTATTGTATTTCAGGTGATGGACTGTGTTTCAGTTCTGTTCATGCACTGTGTTGTAGGTTTAGCAAGGAAATAATTTAATTTACCTTGCATTCGATGATTGTTTAAAGTTGCTCTAATGTGCTGATTGGGTAAAGCATCACTCATAGATTTTCTGATATGCGGGAAAGTTGATCTCTGATTGATGCAGTTTGATTTCATCCCTCAAATGCAGATCAAGGTGAAACATGCTAAACACTTTAAACACAAACATATGGCTCTGATAAACCTGGATCATTGGACATCACATACTGGATGTTTTCTGAGAGACAGATTGTTATTATTATCCATATTTGGTGATGTTAGTTTGCCTCACCCTGAAATGTTAGCAATTCTTGAGTAATGAAGGGTGAGAAGTATCCAAATATCTTCAAGTGTGTATTTAAATACAGGCAATGAGTAGGTTGAGTTTAGAGTAAATGAACAGACCTCCCACACTTCTACACACACAAGTCTTGTTTGTGTTCAAATGCTACAATTTAAAGTAATAGTTCACCACAAATGAGAATGTGCTTCCTAAAATGTCCTTTTTGGAGGTGGACTGTCAACATTCTGTTAAACATCTTTTTTTTTTCTATTCCACGTTCTATTAAGAGAATTTCTGGATGAGTTGTTTCTTTAAAAACTCTCTTGTGCCTGACTGCATTAGAGCCCTTCATATGATCTGTGCCTCAGTCTGTGGAAGTCAGAGCCCATCTTGATAAGATCAGAGTGGGTCTGCCGTGTTTTCTTTGCTTTTTGTCTGGGGTTAGTGGTGAACTGGTTGTGCTTAGCAGTGAGTCCTGGGGTTATCAGCAGAGCACACAAGTCCTCTCGGTTACCTGGGAAACCATGATAACTGGAGTAAATGAGGGTTGTGAGTCATTGTGGTACAGACTGCAGGAGACTGACTGCTTTACACCCATAACATGCTCTATCAGTCTGACATTATACATCTGATGGTCTTTTTTCCTTATCATCATCTTGGACATCCTTATTTGTCATTACAGCCTAAAACAGGAGAAACTGTAATAGCAGTTCTGAATGTTTACAAAATACTCCAGCCTGTTCATTTCATTATGTCATTTCCTTGATTATTTCTTGAACTTTATTATTATCATAAGTTTGATTTGCTTTATGTAAACAGCCATTACAACGCATAATCAATAGTTATGAACACAGCATTAACCATCTTGCAAGTCACAATGACTGATAGTCGAAAACAAATGCATGATTGTTATTGAATTATAAGTTGATGTATTTGGCCAAACAGGTGTTTGGACTGATTGATGTAATGGGTGCCATCTGTGAACTGCTGACTGTTGCTTTGAGCAGCCGCATCCTGTGAAGGACTCGTCACGCAGGGCTATATTTATCTCATCAGCTTCTGTTAATGTGCGTGTGAAAGAAGACGCTGTTTTTAGAACATGCACTGGATGCTTTAATCAATATAGCAGAAACAAGAACTCACTGACGCAATTGTTTGCATGTTTGATTTTCGTTCTATCACATGCAAACACGCAAGTGTAGTAGTAGAACCACAAATACTATGAGTGTAACTAGAAAAAAAGAGCTCAGATGCGTGGTGTTTTTTTTTTTTTCTAAAACTAAATAAATTAATCTACAGATATAGATTGGTTCACTAACCATGAGAACAAACATCTGTGATGTTGTGCACCTAGATACACACTTGCATTAAATAAAAATCACTTAGGAGATTTATTGAATGTTTCTATCTAAGTAGAAATGAGAACAAATGGAGAAAATGGAGACTTTCACATCTCAGATTTTTCTCCCGGTGAAAATAGCGAAGTGACCGTGTCTTCTCTAGAGTTCAGGAGAAGATTTATTTTAGAAGATTTATTTTAGATGATATAACACTTTAAAGAGGTTTTAGAAGCGATAAAGGATTTTTGTTCTCCATGCACTGAATGGATTGTGTGTGTTTGTGTGTTGCAGGTGATTGACTGGATAGAGAATCACGGAGAGGCTTTCCTCAGTAAACACACAGGTGTGGGCAAATCCCTACACAGAGCCAGAGCCCTACAGAAACGCCACGATGACTTTGAGGAGGTGGCACAGGTTAGACAACAGCTGCATCAGATCAGATTTATCCAAACTAGATCTAGCCAAAGCACTCATCCACTGCCAGTCAGACTAATAAACATCGTTCTTATCTAAACCACTTATTTCCAGATCGAGACATTAGTGAGAAACAACTAAATGAACAGTTTCTCAGGAGATGTGTTCAGTATCAGGTTCGCTACCACAGCAGAACATCCAATAAACAGGTTTAAAAAAGGATCTTCAAATCATTTCATTGTCTGTTGTCAATAGTAGTACACCATACACCAAAATTATTTTTAATAATTTTAAAATAAACACTAAAACTGAAATTAAAGTTTTAATTTAATAAAAAAAATTAAATGAAGTTTATTTAACAGTCAATTAAGAAATCAAATGCATTTATTATATGACAATTATAATAATATTAATTTTAAGTATGGAGCAGGATTAAGAGGTCCAAAATGGTGATGCACAATAAGACATTAATAAATGCTTTATACATTCTAATTAACAGCCAATATGCTAATAAGCAACTAGTTAATGGTGAGAAGTGGTCTCTAAACTAAAATGTGACCCAGTTTATATATCAACTTTTTCATTATATGTTTCTACTTTCTACAATTTGTTTTTAAAATATAAATGCACCTCATAAACCTTGTCGAATTGTGAGCAGTGATGGCTCGTGGATATTAAAATATCTTTCTTTTCTGCTTAATAAATGCCTGCTTTTGGCTACCTAAATGGTTTATGTGGGGAAATGTCATTGTACGTATACAGCAAATCAATATATTTAAATTTTTACTCGCCTATTACTTGACAAAAAAAATCCATCCTCCTGTCCTTCTTAGTGGCAAATATGTCTATGACTCTGTCGTAGAATACACCTGTCATCTTTAATTTGTCGGTCAGTTAAGGCTGACTCCCCAGAAATTGTTGTCAAGTGCGACAGTCTTTCTTCTCCACAGTTACTGCGAAGATATGTTCTCACGCTCTTCAGGCCAGAGAAAGACCTTTCAGCAGACACAGTTGTTACAGGAATCGTTAGCATTAACTTAAGCAATCTGAACAGTTCTGGCAGGGTGCTATGCAAATCATCCTGTCTGATCATCTGAAGGAAGTCACTCAGCGTTTTATGGAAATGCATCTCTTTATAGACCACAAGCAGTTCATTTTACAACCTCCAACTGTCAAAGAAGGGGTACACTTTTAAAAGTAAGGCTAGCATCAGGAAACCCCTATGGTTAAGAAAATCTGCAAATGCTGAAAAGTCCAGAAGTCGAAAAAATTCATACTTTTCATTTCAATAAATGTCTCTCTGTCTATGTTTGACAGATTCACTTCTGAATTACTTTCAATAACACTTCAGAAGTGATTTGGTGTCTCTGTCGGCACTAACATCATGGAAAACCAGAAATCTCTCACAAATAGCACCATAGACATTCACATAATGAAGAATGATGGACAGCTGGCATTTACATGAGACACTGGTAGTGTTATCTGCTTGTATGGCAAAGAAATCCGTTGACTGAATTTCTTGATCTATTTCATTATTTACAACAGTGGCTATAGATGCTCTGCAAGTGCTGGGTAAAACTCTGAAAAGGTTTCTAGAAGTTGTACAAAATTCCCTTTGTTTTTACTTGTAGCAGACTCATCATGACCATGAAATGCATGTTCTTGTTGGGCCAAATATAGGATAGCAATGATCAGTTTGCGCAAAAGATCACGTTTTTCTGCCACCTGCTCGTTATGCTGCAGAACCCCAGTGGCAGCGGCCTGACGGAGTGCCTCATCGATTCTTACCCGCCTGAACATCTTCATCTTAAGAGTGGAAGATATATGGCTACGAGACTTTGCATGTTTTTCCGTAGCTCTTGCTAAATTCTTCATATCATTGAAACCAGTTGTTATCCATGGATTGAATCCTCCATTTGATTCGTCAAATAGAAGACAAAGCCAGCAGAAGAGTTTGTTCAAGTTCACTGAGCCAGGTAGCCACTCGGTTTTGCTAAATAATTTGTTTCTAAAACAGCCCGTTTGGCCGCATAATGATGATGGTTTTATGTCTAGATTAGGCGTGGGTCTACAAAATTTTGTGTAGGCTGTGCCTCCCCTGACAAGCCGCCACTGATTGTAAGACTAGTTCTCATTGTACAAACATGACTTTGTGTCCATGTGTGCTGATAAAACAGAACTTACAGAAGTGGCTCTTACCATTTTTTGTGTGCAAGGTCCATGTGGCCATTGGCTATGCTGTTTGAGCCTGAGACTATACCAACCAACTGTCAGAATGTTTTTATGCAGAGCGCAGTTCACAAACGAAAACTCAGATTAACATTGAAGAGATGTGATTTATCACTCATCATGATGTACCTAGTTTGGTCACAGTCTAACAGTACAATTAGAATCAGATGCTGACAAATACAGGACTGAGTTTTGAGTGTTCCACTAGCACACATCTGCTGTGTCTTCTTTACCATGCAAATACACGTTTCTATCATGAGCATTTCCCATTCTGCCCAAATTTAAAAAAAGAAGAAGATATAAGTGTGAACATTCACGGTAGATATATATTGTTATTGTAAACTCATTTTAAGAGAGAGTTGTGTGGTAATGTTGGTCTCTTTTTTTGGGTTTGGCAGAGGGATGTGTCTTTTGTTTTCAGGCTGTTGTTTCTACATTGCACACAAGACAAAGGCCAAGTGAACATGATTGAATTTTATTGGAGAACCGCCACATACCTCCCTAATACTGCATTGTTGAACAAAGAAAGACTACTGGACTGTATATGTTGAGTCATATACAGCAGCTTCAATGCATTAGGCACACTAAAAATAGCCGTAATTCAGTTATTCATTATTTTGCACCACTCACTGACCCTAAGAATTACAAATGCTGTTTTTGCTGCAGTAAAATTGAGACTTCTGTATGTAAATAATCTCTATTATGTTTGGATAACCTCTGCATTCCAGTGTTGTTTGTACTGTTTTGCAACAGTTGAGTTGCCAAAGTCAAAATCGCATTCATTTTAGTCTTTCAAGACAGACTTACAATAAGCTCTGACATTAAGTGATGAAATACACTACCGTTCAAAAGTTTAGTTTGAGGTCAGTGCATTTATTTATTTATTTCTATAAATGAAAGCATTTATTCAGTAAGGATGCATTAAATTGATCAGAAGTGACAGTGCAGACATTTGTAATGTTACAAAAGACTTCTCATTGATAATAATTCGATTTTTTATTATTATTTTATTATTATTATTATTATTATTATTAAATCAGCGTATTAATGATTTCTGAAGGATCAGGTGACACTGAAGACTGGAGCAATGATGCCAATTTTTTTATTCTGCAAAGTACCGACAACATTTTTCCCAAATTTCGAATCAACATTTTGTCATTTAGAGCATTTATTTCTAGAAAATGACAACTGGTCTCAAAATAGTGTTTTCAGAACTCAAATACGCAAAGAAAACATGTTCATATTCATTTTTTAAACAACACAACACTACATTTTTATCTGAGGCAAATGTCATTTACTTTTTCTGCAGAAAATGTTAGAGTCAAACTACTCAATGCTTTCATATAAAAACTATTTTTTATTGCAAATTTTTAATTGTATCCACACTTCTTGTCATCTTTAATATGATTAGATCCTGCTGAACTGATATTTTTTAAACAAAGTGCTGTTAAATACATTGCACAGTATTAATCTGACAGCACACAGAGGAGATGAAGATCACTGGACACTAAGCCCTGCCTCTCACATCCACGTAATTCCCCTGAGATGAATAATCCATAATAACACGGAAGACAGATCGCGAGTCTCAGTGTCACGAGAAGGACCTGAGACAAAGGGATTTGTTTTGGCTCAGCCATTATTGGTAACCAGCGAGACATATGTAGCTTTTGTTATTCTGACATCTGCTTATAAGACTGTCATGATTCTGCCTTCATGTCCCGACTTTTCTCTAGTCTTGAGGCAGGATCATGACAGACCCGTGTTTTGTGTACAAGCACATGGCCTTGTCTTTGGGCCATGTGCTTGTGTTGTCTCATTCCCTTGCCCCGCCCCCCTTGTTATCCTAGTCTTGTTGTGATTGCCGTATCTGTGCCACCTGTCGTGTCTTAATTGTTCCCCTATTTAGATCTCCTAGTGTGCTCTGTCTTTGGTCGGTTCATTGTTCTACTTATGTGTTCCTACATGTCATTCTCCTGAGATACCTTGTCCTAGAAACCCCTCGAAGAAGTCTTTGTCTTGCAGTGAGTGTTTGTTAGTATTTAGTGTTCAGAGTCTTTGTTTACCTTGTTTATTGTGTTTTGTAGAATTCTTTTAGTGTTCACCCTAGCCCTTGTTTTCCCCCTCGTGGGTTTTGTTTTTCCCCTTTTTGTATAATAAATCTTGTGTTCAGTACATCCTGTCTGCATCTGAGTTCGTCCCAAACCCATCCTCACAACAGAATGAACCGACCAAATAGGAACTCAGCAGACAGGATGTCCCCCACTCCTCAATCCCAATTGGAGTTCCGCCAACAGTGTTGGATGTCGTCCCCCGCCGAGAAGAAAAGGGTTGCCCTGCCATACTCGCCTGAGAACGAGTGGGTTCTCTACAATTATGCCCGGCTGTGGGAGAAGTTCTCCCAGGAGGCGCCGCAGGGTACCCCCCAGAGGTCCCCACCTACCCAGCTGCCGGCGATCCCGGAGGGTCGTGTCCTGGCCGTGGCAACCCTGGGGGATCAGTTACGTCCCTCCCAAGATCCTGAGGTACCTCCCACTACCTTAAGTCTCCCCAACAAGCGAGGGAGACGGCTTTCATGGGAGTCAGCTTCAGAGTCTTCGGCGTCCGAGGCTGCCCTGCCCGAGACCAAACTCCCCCAACCCGCCTCTGACCCAGCTGTAGCCTCTGCACCGCGCCCGAGGAGGAAGAGGAGGAAGAAGGGGCCTGCCGGTCCTGTGACCCTGTCTCCTCCCGTGCCAGCAGCGGAGAGAGCTGGCGTGCCCGAGCCAGCAGCGGAGAGAGCTGGCGTGCCCGAGCCAGCAGCGGAGAGAGCTGGCGTGCCCGAGCCAGCAGCGGAGAGAGCTGGCGTGCCCGAGCCAGCAGCGGAGAGAGCTGGCGTGCCCGAGCCAGCAGCGGAGAGAGCTGGCGTGCCCGAGCCAGCAGCGGAGAGAGCTGGCGTTCCCGAGCCAGCAGCGGAGAGAGCTGGCGTGCCCGAGCCAGCAGCGGAGAGAGCTGGCGTGCCCGAGCCAGCAGCGGAGAGAGCTGGCGTGCCCGAGCCAGCAGCGGTGAGCGTGCCCGAGCCAGCAGCGGTGAGCGTGCCCGAGCCAGCAGCGGTGAGCGCTTGCGTGCCCGTGCCAGCAGCGGTGAGCGCTGGCGTGCCCGAGCCAGCAGCGGAGAGCGTGCCCGAGCCAGCAGCGGAGAGCGTGCCCGAGCCAGCAGCGGAGAGCGTGCCCGAGCCAGCAGCGGTGACTGTGCCCAAGCCAGCAGCGGTGAGCGCTGGCGTGCCCGGGCCGGCAAGGATGAGAACTGTCACTAAGTCAGCAGTCACGAGGGCGGAGGAGAGAGCCGCGGCCGACTCTGCAGCCAAGGCTTTACTACAATCGGTCTCATCTCGCAAGGAGATGCCCATTGTAATAGCTGTAAAGTCTTTTTCTGATTATTTGTCCCGTCTTGTTCAGATTTTAGAAGTCCCCGTCAGTCCTGTCTCGTCCCCGGACCCTGTCCCCAGAAATCCCGAGTGTCCTGTCGTTGCCTCCCCGTGTCCCGTAGATGTCGTCTCCCCGTGTCCCGTAGATGTCGTCTCCCCGTGTCCCGTAGATGTCGTCCCCCCGTGTCCCGTAGATGTCGTCCCCCCGTGTCCCGTAGATGTCGTCCCCCCGTGTCCAGTAGATGTCGTCCCCCCGTGTCCAGTAGATGTTGTCCCCCCGCGTCCCGTGTCTGCTCCTGTCATGTCCCCTGTCAGTTGTCCCGAGACCCCTCCCCGTCCCTCACCACCCAGACCTGCCCGTACCCCCCGTCGTCAGCCTTCGTCCTGTCCTCCTAAGATTCCTACCCCACCCACCCACCCTGGTCTGTCCCCCATGAACTTTGTGGTCCCGCCCCCTCCCCTTCCCTGTTTGTTTTTTTTGATTTGTCACCCTAACCCCGTCATTGTCTATTCATGTTTGCCTTTGTTATTATTTGTCATGTCTTGTTGGTTTTTGTCTCTGTCCCAGTCAGTCTTGTCCCGCGTTTGATGTTCCCTTGGGGAGCGTCTGGAAGCCGCTCCTTAAGGGAGGGGTTCTGTCATGATTCTGCCTTCATGTCCCGACTTTTCTCTAGTCTTGAGGCAGGATCATGACAGACCCGTGTTTTGTGTACAAGCACATGGCCTTGTCTTTGGGCCATGTGCTTGTGTTGTCTCATTCCCTTGCCCCGCCCCCCTTGTTATCCTAGTCTTGTTGTGATTGCCGTATCTGTGCCACCTGTCGTGTCTTAATTGTTCCCCTATTTAGATCTCCTAGTGTGCTCTGTCTTTGGTCGGTTCATTGTTCTACTTATGTGTTCCTACTATGTGTTATGTGTTATGTGTTCCTCCCCTCGAAGAAGTCTTTGTCTTGCAGTGAGTGTTTGTTAGTATTTAGTGTTCAGAGTCTTTGTTTACCTTGTTTATTGTGTTTTGTAGAATTCTTTTAGTGTTCACCCTAGCCCTTGTTTTCCCCCTCGTGGGTTTTGTTTTTCCCCTTTTTGTATAATAAATCTTGTGTTCAGTACATCCTGTCTGCATCTGAGTTCGTCCCAAACCCATCCTCACAACAAAGACATATAATATCCAAGAATAGACTGATGAAGATGAAGAGATAAGACTACAAACACATTTAGGTCACATGCTGATTGAGTGATGGTTTCATGTCTCATATATGTATGTGTGTGTTCAAGACAAATCAGGAATGAAGCACATATAATATATTTTAGTGCTGCTAACATCAAACTAATCCCTAATACATTTTAAAGCAGTCATATACAATCCGCCAGTTCTCAGGGTTCCTACTGTAATAACATTAGACAAGTTTATGGATTACTGTATGTACAGAAAGCAAAGGAAAAATAAAGATTCACTTCATCAATCAAATTATAAAAAAATCAAAGAAGCAGCAGAAAGAATATAATACTGATAAAGGATTGTGAAAAAAGTGCTATTTAGCTCAGACCCTGTTCTTAAAGTCCATGCATACTTTTTTATTAGTATAAATAAATATTTATATTTGAAGTATTATATTCACTTTTTATCAATGTCACTATAGTAAAAGAAAAAGAGAGAGGACCAAAAAAAAAACTGTTCAGTTTTCACTTATAAATTGCTGGTTAGTTTCACAAACAATTACAAACTGCAATACAATTATTATTATTATTATTTTTTTTTTTTTTTTAGAAAGGCTAACAAATGCTCCAATAATCGTTGTTTTATTAACAAAGTATTTTTTTAAAAAATCAGTGTTTACGACTTTTAGAATAGGGAACCCTAATATTGGTTATTATCAGTAATTTAAAATAACCATCATTTAGAAATTAGATCTTTATAAATAGGAATGTATGAAATTATTAAAGTATCTTGAGACTATTAATTATTAAAGAGTACATTAGCTAATAATCTGTTTAGAAATGTAAAACACGCAGTTGTCACAAACTGTGTTGTAGTAGTACAGAATCTAAGGAGCAAGAGATTTTGTACTTAAAGCTTAAAGAAGCTTTAATCCACACAGAGAAACACACAACACTCATCTAACACTGACGACACGGAACAAAGAACAGAAAGAAAAGAGGGCTTAAATACACTGGGGAAGTTCATCAACAGAAGAGAGAACATCCAATTAACATCCATGGAAACAAACAAATCACAGGAAAACTGAGAACAAAATCTAGATACTAGAATTAAACCAAAACAGAATAATTTGTGACACCTTCCTCAAACACGTAGCTGTGAGACGGGACTACAGGTGTCATATTAACCATTAGGATTTGTCCAATTATTATTTTAATATACAAGTTGACAAATTATTTCCTTGTGGCTCTAAAAAAGTTTGAATATACACTTTAGTGGTCATGACACTGCAGATTGCAGCGTTGACCAATTACAATCAAGTTTTTCAGAGAGCCTTACGAAAATAATTCTACAATCTTAAGTTTAAAAGTAGCTCCTAAAACTGTTAATAATGTCCCCTCGGATGTTCAGACAAATACAGTAGCTGAGCAGGTTATAAATTGAAAGGATGAAAAAGATTCACCCTTTTGTAACTCATTTTAACTCATGTTCACACTTTATTTTAGGGTCCAATTCTCACTATTAACTAACCATTAACTATGACTTTTGCCTCAATTAACTCCTTATTTGCTGCTTATTAATAGTTTATAAGGTGGTTGTTAAGTTTAGGGTATTGGGTAGGATTATGGATGTCATGCATTATATGTACTTTATAAGCACTAATAAACAGCTAATATGTTAATAATAGACATGCTAATAAGCAACTAGTTATTAGTGTGAATTGGACCCTATTAGACCGCTGGTTTCCTCTATCAGTAAGTATCCAAAAATACTAAAAACAAATAATTACTAAGATTAAATGTATTTAAATACAAAATACATTTTACTTTTTCCAAAAGTTTTTAAATACAAAATACAAAATAGTATTTCAAATACATGTATTTGAAATACTGTCCATCCCTGCAGGAAATCAGCAGTCTACTAAGGAGGATGACCTTATGTATGTTGAAAATGTAAAAGTACTCAGATTAAATGTTTTAATCAAATACATTCAATTTTTTTTCAAAGGTATTTAAATACAAAATAATAGTTTGCATTTAAAAAACATGCATTTGAAATACTGCAAATTTGATGATTATGGTCTCCCTATTAAGTCTGTTGACAGCTTGTTGTCTCAGGGCTTTGGTCCTGATCACTGATGTGATGAGCACTTCTATTTTATAACCACAAATCAGACCCAGTTCACATCTGATGTGTGACCGCAAACGACACTGACAAATCCACAGCGATCCAGAGAAATATCCTTAGTCAGGAGAGACAGCATATTACATTTGAAACACACAAAAGTTTATGGGGTAACAGTGTAACAGAGAGAAAACAGCTCTGATCAGTTATCTTAGCAGGGCTTTATGGACTATCATTTGCCAGTGAAACGGATGATATCTCTCATGTTATAACTGTTTGTTTAATGAAGGATTGAAACCCTCTGGAGCTGTAAATGTGTTCTCATTCTCCACAGTCACAGCAGGCGAATACACATGTAATTACTTCATGTTAATTAGTCGCCCTCTCCTGACAGCGCTTTACCTTGTGTCTGACAGTGAGGAACAGTGTGCACTGGAGTGAAGATGCTCCTGTCTCAGCAGCCAGTGTACCGCTATTCTGTTTTGGGCTGAGTTAAGGCCACGAGGTCATCATTTGTGATAACTGCTGGTTCTAAATGGGTCCGTGCTGATTGTAATGGGGCGATGTGTGCCAGGATGGGATAACCCACTGCATTAGTTATAAATGGATGTTTAATTTCACACTTGAGGAAAATGTTTAAGGTGATAAGAGTAATTTACAGAGCCTCTAAAGGGACATGTTGGTGGATAAAATACATGGAGAGAAAACTTTTTTGTGTTCTCTCACAAAACCGGTTGAGTTCAGACAAACACTTCCAGCTCCATACGTTCACAATGAAGTGGTTCATAGAGTTTCATTCTGAATTTGGACTAAAGTATAAAGAAATAGAGTTTTGGGACATTCTGAAATGCTAAATATGGCTACATGTGCTAAAATAGTGACATTGGAGGACCAAATTCAGTACACACTTACTATTATAACACTCTTAATATGAATAACCTTATCAATAATTTTACAAATAAAATATTATTTACAGACAAGCAAAATACACCAGAAACATGGATGCTAAAATGCACGTTAAGCTTTTTCTCGCCCATAGAAACTGTTATAAAGAAAACACTTAACGTGGCTTAGTGGAAGAAGAAAGCAATATAAAAAGTCAAAGTTTTGAATACGGTTTATTAAGAAATATATACTATATGCAGGCAAACAGATGAACCCAGAATATGAACGCAACGCTATGCACTGAACTGCACGTTAAATATATATATAAATTAATTTCATGTTTATTAGTGTGAAGATGCTTTGAAACAATCTACACTGTCTAAAGTGCTATATAAATGCATGTGACTTTACTAATATTATGTCAGTTTCTAAATGTTAACATAAACGAATGCTCATTGATCGACTTCTCTCTTCCGGACCAGAACACCTACACTAATGCAGATAAACTTTTGGAAGCGGCTGAGCAGTTGGCCCAGACGGGCGAGTGTGACCCCGAGGAGATCTATAAGGCAGCGCGACACCTGGAGGTCAGGATCCAGGACTTTGTCAGGAGAGTGGAACAAAGAAAACTACTGCTGGACATGTCCGTCTCCTTCCACACACACACAAAAGAGGTAAGACTGACACACATGCCAGGTGGATTACAGAGGAATGCTGGGAGGTTTAGTTGAGCAATGCCAGATGTGCTCGAAGAACACCCTGTTCACCCAGGCCCTTGTGTGAAATGTTAAATGCTTTTGCCATTATGTAATTAATTATGTGTTTAAGGTACGTTACTGCTGCAGTCAATAGCAGTGATTATTAGTGATTTATTATGCAGTAATTGTGACACCATGTTACATCCATCACCTCATGCTCTCTGCGTTTGAGAAGGACATAGAGTGTGAATATGTTGGAGGGTTAAGTGGCACAATCCATCTTTCTGGAGTGGTTTGGTGCTGTGATTGTTTCATGGAGCTCAAGTGTGATCTATAGTTTTGTTGATGTATGGCGATTGTAGGAATGTTTTTTTCTCACTATTGCCACCGATGTCCTGATATCGCTCTCTCTTAGTATGGAGAATAAGGGTGTGTCCACACTTGTAGTTCCATTGGTTTGGTTCATTTGGTCTGGACCAAAAAGGAAAATTATACATTTGATCCTGATCTGCTTAGCGTTCACATTGGCATTTTTGACAGCAAACCTAAAGTGATACGTTCACAACCTGAGTGGTCGGTTGAATGACCTATATATCATGACGGGACTCACCGAAAACCCAGACAGGTGCGTTAAATTTAAAGCGGCGCTGCGGGTGTATGATGTCAAAGCACCCATTATCCGATTGGCCTGCTCAGTGCAACTTTAATTTGAACGCACCTCATGCCATCTGGTGGACTAAGTGCACTCATTCTTGCATGTATGTATGATTTTATTTGCACCACCTGCAAACTCACAAGGAGATCATAAAAGGCACTTTATCTCATCGTTGCTCCACGTTTGCTCATTTTGTGTCGTCAAATTATGTCGCATCTTGTCATTACTACCTGTTTTTGGTTTGTTTAAAAGTATTTGGTCCGCGTTGCATTCATATGTCATTCGAACAGCACCAGAGTTTGTTTGGTAGCTGACCGAGACCCATCTTGTTTGGTGCGGACCAGGGTATGGATGGCCGTTTTCACATTTACTTAAACGAACCGCACAAACAGGGCAATTACACCAGGGTTTGTTTTAATCTAACCAAACATGACAAGTTTGAACGCGATATAAGATCTTGCTAAATACATTTATTTCAAGGTGAATAAAGACATGCTTAATGTTAGTTTACCGCATTTGCAAAATAGGTTTTGGTGAATTTTTTTCTTTTGAAACAAGTTGGTACTCTAATGCACACTAAGACATATTCTGCACAAATATATTCTAAATCGCTAATCCTAATCAATACCTAAATTTAACTACTACCTCACTAACTATTATTAAGCAGCATATTGGGAGTTTATTGAGGCAAAAGTTTTAGATAATGTTTTTTTAATAGCAAGAATTGGACCTTAAAATAAAGTGTAACCAATGTTTCTCCTAAAATTTCTTAGAAGAAATAAAAACATACCAAAATAAGTCTATTGTTTTTTGTTTGTTTTTGTTTTTAACAGGGGCACTGTAAAATATTCATGAACCTTAAAAAGCAATCTTATTGGCTGGCGCTCACCTATTATCGTCCGTTTTGATTTCAGCAAATCAGTTCCAGCGAATGCACAAAACATGATTAATATTCATGAATCTAGCAGCTCATTAATCCTTAGTAACTTTAGTATGTTTTATAGTTTTTCTAATTAGAATTTGTATCAATATTAACTTATCAGTATTTTTGTTAGTCCCCCCCCCATCCCTTTTTTTTTTTTTTACAGAGTCAGTGAATGACAAAAAAAGCACCACCGCCATTCCAGTTAAAATGTTCAGTTAAAATGCATTTAAACATGGTTGTCAAGTTTACTTCTAATTACTAAAGTTCTATTTATATATCAGTCTGGTGAGTATTTACTAGCCAATGGCGATTCAATTGCCAAGGTGTCCGTAGAGGGTTGTTTCCTTTCATGTTTTCCTTTTTTAAGTATTTCACCTAGGCCAAGAAAAAAAGTAATTTGTCACATTTGGGGGTCGATATACAGCAGTAAAATGAATGGCATTTGTGCTGAAAGGGTTATAGTAACACAGACGCAGTCCCAGGTTTGCACTGTAATGTCTATTTGATGACTATCAATGCTGTCTGATTTACATAAGATTGTCACTAAATCAATATCAGACATTTTGAAGACTAAGGAGAGGAAGTGGTCATGGTGAAACATTCAATGTGCTATGTATAGGACATCAAGTCTGTAAAAAAATAATAATAAAAATAAAACTCTCAGAGTTTTCAGAGAAATTCAATAAAATATAATTTCCTTATGTGTAGAGGCAGGGTCTCTGGAGACTTAGTAATACATGTGTTTTTACCATGTAATAAATCAAATAGCTGTTGTTGTAGTACAGTGATACATATCTAAGATATCTATGAGTTGCTCTTTAGCTGCTAACTGTGTGGATTTTTCCCAACAGATTTCATTTCACAGCTGCAGTGACTGTGTGTGTGTGTGTGTGTGTGTGTGTGTGTGTGCGCACTACATTATGTGAGCTGAGACTAACATTAGCGGTTCTTGGCTAAAGGAACATTATCAGGAAGGCTATTCCAGAGTTTGGGAGCCAAATGCGAAAAAGCTCTACCTCCTCTAGTGAACTTTGCTATCCTATGTACTACCAAAAGTCCATAATTTTGTGACCTTAGGGAGCATGATGGATTGTAGTGAGGTAGAAGAATAGTTAGAAGCTAACCCATTATGTGCCTTATAGTTGAGTAATAATATTTTCTAACTGATACAGAACTTAATAGGTAGCCAGTGCAGAGACTGTAGAATTGGGGTAACATGATCATATTTTCTTGACCTCTAGAACTCTAGACGTTGGATTTTGGACCACATGTAGCTTCTTTTTTTTTTTTTTTTTTTTTTTTTTAAAGATGCAGGACAACCACCTACTGTAGCAGTGCATTGAAATAGTCCAGTCTGGAGGTCATGAATCCATGAACTAGCTCTTCTGTATCAGAAACAGGTAACATGTTTCTAAGATGGAAGCATGATGTTTTTGTATTATTGGAATATGGTTTTCAATAAACAAGTTGCTGTCTAATATAACACCCAGATTTTTGACTGTAGAGGAAGTTAACAGTACATCCGTCTAGTTCCAAATTGTAATCTACAAGATTCTGTGTACTGTTTTTTGTCCAATAAGTGGTATCTCTGTCTTGTACAAATTTAATAGGAAAAAATTATTGGTCATCCAATCTTTTAAATTTTTAACACACTCTGTTGGCTTAGATAAGAAGATTAGAAGCATTGTCTGGTTTCATTGAGATATATAGTTTAGTATCATAAGCATAACAGTTTAAACTAATCCAGTATTTACTAATAATATTACCAAGGGGCAAGATGTATATTGAAAATAGCAGAGGACATAGGACAAATCCTTGTGGCACTCCATATTTACTGGTAATAAACGAAATGACTCCCCATTTTAATAAACAAAGTGGTAGCGATTGGACAGGTAGGATCTAAATCATCTTACTAGTTAGTATAAACCACAAGGATGTGTTTGAAACTAATGTAAAGAGAAATAGACTCCTGAAGTGGCATGTAGGCCGTGTTTATTTCTGTAAGGTCTGTGCTGTATGGTTTTCGTTTAATGTAGCCATTGTGTTTAGCTTTATCCTAATGTGGGCGATTTCCTGTATTGTAAAACTTTTCATATGTGTTGCTGTTTAGAGCTCTTGGATATGATTAATATGAATACTATTCCTGTGTCAAGCCCCTGTTGGGGAAATCATCTATCATGAGTGTCATATCCTCGTGTAGAGGTGTTCTCCGCCTGCAACATGTTAAAGCTAAACATGAGCAGCCTCCTCACTGTAGATTTGGAAAATGCCTTATTCACCATTACAGGCTCTCATTCTGCATCTGGCAGAGCTGATATTCCCACGCCCATAGAGAACCTGGAAATGTAAGGGATTTATATAATTGGAATTCTATAGCATTCCTTAGTGAAGTGACATTGAAGTGACATTCAGCCAAGTATGGTGACCCATACTCAGAATTTGTGCTCTGCATTTAACCCATCCGAAATGCACACACACAGAGCAGTGAACACACACACACACACTGTGAGCACACACCCGGAGCAGTGGGCAGCCATTTATGCTGCGGCGCCCGGGGAGCAGTTGGGGGTTCGATGCCTTGCTCAAGGGCACCTAAGTCGTGGTATTGAAGGTGGAGAGAGAACTGTACATGCACTCCCCCCACCCACAATTCTGTCCGGCACGAGACTAGAACCCACAACCCTTCGATTGGGAGTCCAACCCTCTTACCATTAGGCCACGACTTCCCCAAATCATGTATATCAGCATTCCTTATCAGCATTCCTTATCCAAGTCTTTATCAAGTACTCACAAAAGGTCATGGCAATTCATTGTTCAAAGGTGTAACCACTGTAAAGAGGGATCTGTGTTTATCAAACATGCCTGTGTGACTGATATTCCCTGGTCATGTTCAGAAACTTCATCCACCAGCAAGATCGGCTCCGTGATTTCTATTCCTAAACATTATGTATCATTAAAAATATTGAAAACAGTTTTTACAGATTATTATTATTTATTTATTTATTTTGTTTAACCTTGATACACTAATATTAAAATATTTGGGTTAAGTAAGCAAGGATTTGTAAAATTTATATAAAATCTAAATACATTTAGAATGTTTAAAAAGGCTTTTGTTTCAAATAAATGCAATATATTTCAGCAAAAACTATTTCTAACATTAATAAGAATAAGAAACATTGTTAATAGTTAAGCAACAATAAAAACTGATCATAATGGAGCACCATATAATAAAATATTAGCATGTTAGAATTATTTCTGAAGGATCAATCCAGCAACCTTGCTCTACTGACCTGGAAGGCACTCCAGGTTTGGGGGGATTTTGTTCTGACTTCTAATAAATGTAGTGTCATTTGTGTACTATTTAATCTTTCAGACTGAAATGTTAAAAATGGAAGCAGCATGAGAAATGAGAGCGTACATTTATGTCTCCTTTTTCTAATATTGGATTGAGAACAGATTATTGTTAGATGAGCATTATAATCCGTGCAGACAGGTCACTCCATCTGTCCGTAGAGGAGTTTAGAAACTTTTTTTTTCCAGGTCTTTGCAGGAGTAAGTGTTTTTCTGTGCTTGTATTAGGGTCAGATTTTTGCTCCGTTGTGCATAATAAATGTTGATAGTAAAACAACTTAAAAAAACAATAATATCTCAAACCAAATGTAAAAGTGCTGGAAGGTTTAGAAATTATATCATATTTAAGCAGAATATCATGAGGACATACTGAATGTCTACACATCAATGTTCATGTTGTGATACTGTTCATGTTTCAGTTGTGGACGTGGATGGAGGACCTTCAGAAGGAGCTTCTGGAAGAAGTTTGTTCTGATTCGGTGGATTCAGTTCAGGAGCTGATCAAACAGTTTCAGCAGCAGCAGACGGCCACGCTGGAAGCCACACTCAATGTCATTAAAGAGGGAGAAGACCTTATGCAACAACTCAGGTATCACTCACAAATTTACACACTTACAAAAACTTTTACAAATCTCAAAAATGCTGCATAACAGGTATTTACATATTTCCCAAAACAGACAAAATAACTTAATTTACAGAAATTATCCTGTTCAAATGTTTACATAAATGTTCCATTGATATGTACACTTTTACAAACTTGGAAAAGAAACACACTCAGTTTTAAAGGGTAAGTACACCTAAAAATTTAAATTAGCCCATAAACTACTCACCCTCAAGTAATCCTAGGTGTATTTGACTTTCTTCTTTCAGACGAATCAAGTCAGAATTATATACAATTTTATTTTATGCTGTTTAATGACACTTAGCGGGTGTTTCAATGCTTCAGTCCAAAAGAAGTGAAACAAAAAGCACTCATCCGTAAAAAAAGTGTCTCACACAGCTCCGGGGGTGAAGAAAATCCTCCTGTAGTGAGTTAATGCGTTTTTGTAAGAAAAATAACCTTATTTAAAACATAATAATCAATTTAATCTAGCTTGCGCTCACATGGAAGCAGCTCCGGGAGGATGACGTATGAGGTCAGCATTGTCTGAAAGAAGAAAGTCATATACACCTAGTATCATTTGAGGGTGAGTAAATGATTGGCTAATTAAATTTTTTGGGGGTTAACTAACCTTTAAGAACCAAAATTTGAAACAAAATTAAAGATCTGTAAATGTAGTTATATTTTGTATTGTTGAATGCATGTAAATATATCTGTTTAATAGCCTCATTCGTACTTTATTAAGGTGTCCTAATTGCATGTGTTACATGTACTTACTGTAACATTAACAGTACATTATACATAATTACAAGTGACTAACCCTTAACCCTACCCTAGACCTAATCTTAACCATATAGTAAATTCTTAATTGTGTAATTACACTCTAAAACTGTCAACCTAAAATAAACTGTAATCCAAGTTTTATGACCTTTTTTATTTAAGCGACATAATTCAGCAGAGTTTGCAAGGGATGTGTGATTATACTTGTAGGGACTTTCCATTCACAGTAATATTTCTGAATATATTTGGAAAAGCTTGCTACTCAGATGCCATCATCTTTGATTTATGGGTGGTCCGGTCCATTACTGGAGGCACCTGAGCCATAAAGGGCAAAAAAATCACTGGTCATCAGTAACACTTTGTTTAAAGGACCAATTCTCATTATGAACTAGTTGCATGTTACGAGCATATTGGCTGTTTATTAGTACTTATAAAGCACATATCTGCATGACTTTATTTCATATCCCTTAATCATATCCCATACCTAAACCTAACAATTATCTTATTAACATTAATAAGCAGCAAATTAGGAGCTTATTAAGGAAAAAATGTTAGTTAATTTTGAATGTGTTTTCCATATTCTAAAGTTTTACCACATCTACTAAAATTAAATCTTAGTAAATTCTATTTTGCTTACAAAACAAATCCTCAGAATGAACAGCAGCTTTTGAATTGTGAATTAGTGAACTGTGAATTAGTGAACTGTGCTCACCAGCCAAACCTTGAGCCCCTTAAAATAATTAGAAAGTGTGTCTACAGTAAATATGATTAAAATTGAAATCTAAGGCAAATATGGCTCAATGTAACATGTTTATATGAAGTAATTTTCTGTGTTTTGTTTTAATGTTGGTGGAAATGCCTATGAACTTATCAGATATGTCCTTGCATAAAATTAGATTTTGTTCTTACATTGCAAGTGTGCAGCATCATGAAGAAGTGTTTAAATATATGCAACACTTAACACTGTTTTAAAGTATAGCCATAACACTAAAACATTACATGTGATACTGATGTGATGTGAAGATACTGGTGTTAACAAAGCCATCTGTGTAAAGTTATATTCAGGCCCACAGAAATTTCCAGCAATCTAAACTGATTTTATGTATCAGTTGTAAATACTTTAGCAAATGCGTTTCCAATTTAATTTTACAAACTAAAGAAAGAGGCTGTATTATTTTGTGTTTTACGGACTGTCATAAATATGATGGTTATAAGCATCAAGTTGTATTTTAACCAACAAATTTCTTTCATATAACTGAATTGTAGATTACACAAACCCATACACTTAACGCATTAGTTGTGTGTCACACAGAGATTCAGCAATGAGCAGTAATAAGATGCCTCACACAAGCTCTATCGCTCACATCGAAGGCGTCCTACAGCAGCTAGAGGAGGCCCAGGGCCACATGGAGGAGCTCTTCCACGAGAGGAAGATCAAACTCGACATCTTCCTGCAACTGCGCATCTTTGAGCAGTACACCATTGAGGTGAAACGTGTTTGCCTGCTAGATTAGTTTATTTGAAATCATTTTCAGACATTTGTTACAACTAGAACTAAAGCTTCTGGCTCTGAGATGAACAAATATATATATATATATATATATATATATATATATATATATATATATATATATATATATATATATATATATATATATATATACACACACATGAAACTGAAATAATGCTATAAACATTAATATTAATATATTAATATAATGCTATTTTACACCTAATATACAAAACTGATAAGATAAAACTACGATGAAACATAGTTATAAAAAAAAAAAAAAATTGATTTATTGTCTTTAAAAGTGCTTCGCGCGGCTCGCATTTTTCAAAAATTATGAGCCAGCTGCCTCTACCCCGTTAAAATACTGGCCGTGCTGGCCAAGCCACGTGGGATGACTCCGCCCCTTTCTCTCACGTTCTCGCCAAATCATGAAGCCCTCACGTCTGTTTCTCAAGTGCACCCCGGCGCTTCTTCTGTACGGCCGAAGAGACTTCATCTCTTGCTTCTGTGGAGTTGGAAAGTGCCACCCCAGAGCGATCCTCCTGCGATGATAGAGCATATGAGGAAATACCTGAGGTGCTAACTCGTGCATTCAATCCCCTAAAGCCAGGAGCAAGAGACCCCCAAATGCTCAAAAATTAGATGACAGATCCCTCCCCTTTTTTCGGCGATCTCCACAATGAGCTGGTACGGTCATGGAGTAAGCCGTATTCATCCTGTGTCTTCGTGCCGTCGACGTCAATTTATTCATCTATCGTCGATGCAAAGGCACAGGGCTATATGATGATGCCCCAGGTGGAAAAGACGCTTGCTATCTCTCCCCTGGGACATCATCACCCCTTAAAAAGCCTATGCTCACCACCAAGCCGTGCAGAATGACATTTTCACTGATGGGGAAAGTTTTTCAGGCCGAGGGTCAGGCTGATGCTGCCCTGCACACCATGGCAGTTCTGCAGGCATACCAGGCTGACCTGCTAAAAGACTTGAACACAGGCGGGTCCATCGATGAAGAGGCATTTTTAGAACTTCGCCGCGCCACAGATCTGTCTCTTCATGCGACTAAGCAGACGGCCCCTGCCATCGGCCATTCTATGGCTGCTAAGGTCTTCACGAATAGACATCTGTGGCTGAACGTCGCCAAGCAGTATTCAGGAGGCGAAAATCTATGAGGAAGCATTTGTGAGGTTCCTCCTCCACCGTGCTTTAGCGTTGGGACTGTCGGCCACCCAGTCCTGACAAAGTTCGGTTTCTCTGAGACGAGAAGCCCAGAAGGAGAGTGTTGCAATTGTGCCCCCCCTCGAAGAGAATGGGGAGCGGCTCGCGGCACTTCTTAGCCCGCCTCTAAGAGACCGGACCCGGGAGCATCATCTCTGACAAAAAGGTGCTTAAACCTCCAACAGAGAATAAAGAATCCTTCCTGACACCCTCAAGGGCCCGTTGTATTATCTCTGCCGCCACTGGTGTTTCGGGGAGCAGCAGCCTCCAACAAAATGCCTCCTGCCACGTTTCAGGGCTCCAGACATCTAACATCCCCCCAACAAAACGAAGTGTCAAAATTAGTGCACCTTGGCTTTCGGAGAAGCTGGCAGCAAGGAAACTACTGCCAAATATCTCCCCATTGATAGTAAGGACTGTAGTGAAAGGCTACAGGATTCAGTTTGCGTTCAAAGCTTACCAGTATCAGGTTCTTACATTAGGCCTAGCTTTGTCACCCCGCATGTACACGAAATGCATGGATGCAGCTCTGGCTTCTTTACGACTCCAGGTCATCCGCATTTTGAACTATATAGACAACTGGCTGATTCTGGCTCAGTCTCAGGAGCTAGTGCTTCAATAACGGGATGCTGTTCTAGCTCATCTAGAATCTCTAGGGTTGAGACTCAACGCCAAGAAAAGTGTTCTCTCACCTGCTCAGAGGAAAACGTATTTGGGATTGGTATGGGATTCTATCACAATGTGGGCACAGCTCTCTCCTGCACATGTCGAATCCATTCTAAACACCCTAAAGAACATCATGCTAGGCCAGAAAGCCACTGTTCATCACTTTCAGAAAGTTTTAGGTCTCATGGCAGCTGCATCCATGGTGATACCTTTCGGCCTCCTACACATGAGAATATTTCAGTAGTGGCTCAGAGAAAGGGCATTTCATCCAATGTCCAATCCCCAGTTGCAAATAAGGGTTACGCGCCAGGGGCTTCGTACCCTATCTATTGCCCCGTTTCCACCGCAGGAACTTTACCCAGGAACTAGGGACTCTGGCCTGGTACTTGGTGTGTTTCCACCGCAGGAACCAGGAACTAAATACAGTTCCGGGTAAAAAAAATGCCCCTCAGAAAGTCCCTGCTGGCGAGGTGGTACTTTTTCAAAGTTCCGGAACTTTGGGGGTGGGACTTTGGCACTAAACATCCTGATTGGTTGAGTTCACGTAGCATTGGTTGAGTTTAACCACCATTTATTCGGATCAACATTTTCAAAATATTACTGTTAATGTGTCATGAAACACCATTTAAACTGAACAGAGATGACATAACTGAATTCAATGATGAACTGCCTTTAACTATCATTTTGCATTATTGAGACACTGTTTTCCTAATGAATGTTGTTCAGGGCTTTGACGCAATGTATTTTGTTTAAAGCGCCATATAAATAAAGGTGATTGATTGATTGATTAAATGTAATTTTAAAAGTGTTTTAGGCGAGAATGTAGTTGTTTAAAACTCAAATCTATTGTTTATTTATAAAGACAGTGCCTATTTAAAAATGTGTTTCGCCGATCTCGGAGATGGTGAGCTCCACTCGATCAGTGGGAGCTCAGTGATCATCTATCCGACGAGAAGCAGCCTCACCTCGGCTAGACCTTCTGATGTGTGCCGCTGGCTCTGATGTCTCTTTAGTGGTTAAACATAAAATATAATTCAGCTGCAGGGTAAGTCTAACAGGTTTTCTTTGGTCTGTTTTCAATTTATCTATATGTTAAAATGAAAATAAAAAAGGCAAGTCTATATAATATTTTGTTTCATTGTAATGGCTGTATATATACACATATCCCTGAACTAAGTACATTTCTGCAGCTGTTATTATGTTTAAATGAAAAGCAAAGGAGGCAGTAGTATTTCATATCCTATTTCGTTTTATTGTAAATATACAGAGAGGAAAATTACAGGATTCGCGTCGTCGCTGACATCACACTCCCCAGTCGAATGCACAAAGTCTGAACTAACTACCGATGATACACGTCCAAAATAAGCGTACTTTTTTTTTTTTTCTAAATCAGCGGTACTTTGTATTGAGAAACACGCGCAGACTTACGTCACCAGTCTATTTGCCTAATCTTCCCTGGTACTTTACACCGCGGTGGAAACGCAGAAAGCAACAGGTCTGGGGGGAAAA
The DNA here is from genome assembly GCF_003368295.1 of Carassius auratus. Taxonomy (NCBI): domain Eukaryota; kingdom Metazoa; phylum Chordata; class Actinopteri; order Cypriniformes; family Cyprinidae; genus Carassius; species Carassius auratus. The sequence continues at coordinate 21,381,822 of NC_039276.1, forward strand.
GGTTCCTGGGAAAAAAAGTTCCGGGTAATTTCGGTGGAAACGCGGCATATGTGGTTCAGACCCCGGTTTCTGACTTTAGGTTCCACTCTAGGTCTGTGTTGGCGGACTGCAAAATGTTTCAGTACTGGAGTTCCTGCAAGAGAAATTGTCCTCGACACATGCCTTAGTACTCTCAGAACCTACATAGCCACTATTTCGGCTTGCCACATTTTGATTGACGAGGTTTCTGTAGGAAAGCACCCTCTTGTCATCTGCTTCATTTGTAGGGCTAAGCGGTTGAGGCCACCCACTAGGGCTATGGTCCCTTCATGGAACCTCTTTCAAATCAACTCGTTCCCATTAGCACTATTGAGTGCAGCATCGAGAGTAGCTTTTGATAAGGGAACGTCTCTGGTTACTTGACTGTAACCCTGTTCCCTAAAATAGCGGGAACGGTATGCTGTGCCTCAATGCTGCACTGTAAACATGTCCGGACATCGTTTCAGACAAATATATTAACCTGGGGGTGTTTCTGTGTCACGTCTATTTATAACCTTCAAGTGCGTGTAATATGTGACGTCACCTACCGAGGTTTTTTAAGCCAATTCTTGGCGTGTTTGACACATGTGCTTCAAGTCAGGTCAAGTCACCTTTATTTATATAGTGCTTTAAACAAAATACTGAACGACATTCATTAGCAAAACAGTGTGTCAATAATGCAAAATGATTCAGTGATGTCTTCTCTGTTCAGTTTAAATAGTGTCTGTGCATTTATTTGCAATCAAGTCAACGATATTGCTGTAGATGAATTGACCCCAACTAAGCAAGCCAGAGGCGACAGCGGCAAGGAACCGAAACTCCATCGGTGACAGAATGGAGAAAAAAACCTTGGGAGAAACCAGGCTCAGTTGGGGGGGGCAGTTCTCCTCTGACCAGACGAAACCAGTAGTTCAATTCCAGGCTGCAGCAAAGTCAGATTGTCAAGGTCTTCACAACCGGTCAAACAAAGAATGTTCTCATTAGCACTATTGAGCGCAGAATCTCGTTCCTGCTTTTTCAGGGAACAGGGTTACAGTCAAGTAACCAGAGGCGTGCACCTTTAAAAAGTAAAATGTAATGTAATAATGTGAAATTAAATGTTTTATTGCACAGGTGATATTCTGTCCCTCCTGTCCTGCAGGTAACGGCGGAATTAGATGCGTGGAATGAGGACCTGGTTTGTCAGGTCAGTGAGTTTACCTCAGAAGAACCCAGTCTGGCTGAACAGAGACTCCAGCGGCACGCGGAAAGAAAACTGTCCATGAACAACATGACCTATGAGGTCATGCAGCAGGGTCAAGACCTGCATCAATACATCATGGAGGTCCAGGCTTCAGGTGAGAGAGTGTGAGAAGAGTACAGGTCCTTTCAAACTTATTAGCATTAACTCAATAGTGCAAGTTGTTGTACTGTTGGTACTCTCAGGCTCTCACCCACAGCCCATTCAATCATCACCCGATGTATGTTGCACACAAAAATAACCAGGGGCTGGATTCAGGAACATTTTCTTAAGGAAAAAGTTAAGTTAAGCATAATTCTTGAAAGATTCTTAAGAAGTTCTCAAATATCTTCTTATTTCTTAAAGTAGAAAATGACAGGCTTTGGTGTTATGTGGTGATATGAGCTAAATGCTCCTGAAATTTGCTGTAGGCCTAAAAAAAAAAAAAAATTATAATCAAATGTTAAAGTTGTTACTGAGTTCAAAATTCGATCCTCACTTTAATCATGGCTGTTCAATGTTTCTGTTAGTGATGATTGGTGTCATTTCTGAGCACTTGTGCACATCCCCACTCAGAGTAATATGTTGTCACGTGTTGCAATCAAAACCCAAACACAGAGCCGCCAGGGAAAACTTGAAAGATGTTTATTAACATATTAAAAAGCAATAAAAAACTGGGCTAATACAAATGCCAATAGGTCTTGAAAACAAGACAACCCATGACAGGACAAAACAAGAAATAGAAATCATGTACATGATTTTGATAACAATTTATAGGAATTTTATTAGATTAGTAGTAGTAGTAGTAGTAGTAATTGGAACAATAAACAATCATAATAAACATTTGTTTGTATAGCACTTTTTATACATAAATCGCAACTCATAAACATTTTCATACATAAAATGCAAGTGCTGCACAAGCATAAAATGAAAAAATTCAATCAGACACATATATATATATATATATATATATATATATATATATATATATATATATATATATATATATATATATATATATATATATAAAAATTAATATAAAAAAATATAATTTTATAATTTTACTATTATTTATTATTATTATTATTTATTTATTTTTTTTATGGCTTAAAATCATCCTATACTCTCGGATGGGAATTTATCATTTCAAGATGTTAAGAGAGCACAGACTTAAAGGATTTAAATTTACGTGAATTGGAGTTGCCCATGGTGAGAGGCGGAGGGCTGGAGTGGGTTTGCTAATAGCCCCCCAGCTCAGCCGCCTTGTGTTGGAGTTTACCCCTGTGAACGAGAGGGTCGCTTCCCTGCGCCTTCGAGTCAGGGATAGGTCTCTCACTGTCGTTTGTGCCTACGGGCCGAATGGCAGCCTTCTTGGAGTCTCTGGGAGGGGTGCTGGAAAGCGCTCCGACTGGAGACTTTGTCGTTCTACTGGGGGACTTCAACGCTCATGTGGGCAGTGACAGTGACACCTGGAGAGGCGTGATTGGGAGGAACGGCCCCCCTGACCTGAACCCGAACGGTGTTCTGTTATTGGATTTCTGTGCTAACCACGGTTTGTCCATAACGAACACCATGTTCAAGCATAAGGGTGTCCATCAGTGCACGTGGCACCAGGACACCCTAGGCCGGAGGTCGATGATTGACTTTGTGGTTGTGTCATCAGACCTTCGGCCATATGTCTTGGACACTCGGGTGAAGAGAGGGGCGGAGCTGTCAACTGATCACCACCTGGTGATGAGTTGGAACCGATGGCGGGGGAGGAAGCTGGACAGAATCGGCAGACCCAAACGTAATGTGAGGGTGTGTTGAGAACGTTTGGCCGAGCCCTCTGTCAGAGAGATCTTCAACTCCCACCTCCAGGCAGAGCTTCGACCAGATCCTGAGGGAGTCTGGAGATATTGAGTCCGAGTGGACCACGTTCTCCACCTCCATTGTTGCTGCGGCTGCTTGGAGCTGTGGCCGTAAGGTCTCCGGTGCCTGTCGAGGCGGCAATCCCCGAACCCGGTGGTGGACACCGGAAGTAAGGGATGCTGTCAAGCTGAAGAAGGAGTCCTATCGGGCCTGGATGGCTTGTGGGACTCCAGAGGCAGCTGACAGGTACCGGCAGGCCAAGCGGACTGCAGCCCGGATAGTCTTGGAGGCAAAAACTCGGGCCTGGGGATAACTGGGGATATCGTCGGGCGGTGGAAGGAATACTTCGAGGATCTCCTCAATCCCACCGACTTGTGTTCCGTTGAGGAAGCAGTGGCTGGGGACTCGGAGGAGCACTCGTCCATCACCCGGCTGAAGTCATCGAGGTAGTTAAAAAGCTCTTCGGTGGCAAGGCACCGGGGGTGGATGAGATCCGCCCCGAGTACCTCAAGTCTCTGGATGTTGTGGGGCTGTCTTGGCTGACACGCCTCTGCAACATCGCATGGCGGTTGGGGACAGTACCTCTGGACTGGCAGACCGGGGTGGTGGTCCCTGTTTTCAGGGTTCATGGGAGTTTGCCCAACCAGTCCACATGTGTTTTGTGGACTTGGAGAAGGCATTCGACCGTGTTCCTCGCGACATCCTGTGAAGGGTGCTCCGGGAGTATGGGGTCGGCGCATCCCTACTTAGGGCTGTTCGGTGCCTGTACGATCGGAGCAAGAGCTTGGTTCGCATTGCCGGCAGTAAGTCAGACCTGTTCTCGGTGCATGTTGGACTCTGGCAGGGCTGCCCTTTGTCACCGGTTCTGTTCATAATTTTTATGGACAGAATTTCTAGGCGCAGCCAAGGGCCGGAGAGTGTCCGGTTTGGGGACCATATGAATTTGTCGCTGCTTTTTGCGGATGATGTTGTCGTGTTGGCCTCCTCAGACCAGGACCTTCAGCGTTCACTGGGATGGTTTGCAGCCGAGTGTGAATCGGCTGGGATGAGAATCAGCACCTCCAAGTCCGAGGCCATGGTTCTCAGTCGGAAAAGGGTGGATTGCCCACTTCAGGTTGGTGGAGAGTTCCTGCCTCAAGTGGAGGAGTTCAGGTATCTTGGGGTATTGTTCACGAGTGAGGGAAGGATGGAACGTGAGATTGACAGACGGATCAGTGCAGCTTCTGCAGTAATGCGGTGGCCGCACTGGTCTGTCGTGGTGAAGAAGGAGCTGAGCTGTAAGGCAAAGCTCTCGATTTACTGGTCAATCTACGTTCCTACTCTCACCTATGGTCATGAGCTGTGGATCATGACCAAAAGGACAAGATCCTGGATACGGGCGGCCAAAATGAGCTTTCTCCGTCGGGTGGCTGGGCACTCCCTTAGAGATAGGGTGAGAAGCTCAGTCACTCGGGAGGAGCTCAGAGTAGAGCCGTTGCTCCTCCACATCGAGAGGAGCCAGCTGAGGATGCTCGGGCATCTATTTCGGATGCCTCCTGGACGCCTTCCCAGGGAGGTGTTCCAGGCACGTCTCACCAGGAGGAGGCCCCGGGGAAGACCTAGGACACGCTGGAGGGACTATGTCTCCCGGCTGGCCTGGGAACGACTCGGGGTCCTCCCGGAAGAGCTGGAAGAAGTGGCTAGGGAGAGGGAAGTCTGGGCGTCTCTGCTTAGACTGTTGCCCCCGCGACCCGGCCCCGGATAAGCGGAAGATGATGGATGGATGGTTGTGAAATTTATTTCATTTACACACATTCACACCTCCTGAGTATTAGATTTAGGGTTGGAACTTTATGATTATGTTTAACCTACAAATCATTCACTTTCGTTGATCATCCAAATTCATACAAAATCACACACTCGTGCAGAACTGGCATGTGATTGGGTATGATCTGATAGAGAAATAGAGAAAGAGAAGAGAGATACAGAGGGATAAAGGTATAGAGAGATGAGCCACACAGAGGAAGTGTCTCACTGTGCTCACTAATAATGCTCAGTACAGCTGTCATTGCAATATAAAGAACAGTTACACAGAAGTTAGACCACATGTTAACCCCTCTCTTCAACTGTGTCTGTCTTTAACTCACATTTCATTTGATCTCTGCTTTTAACTTCATCCCAATGTCCAGCGCTGCCTCACAGATACTTTTAACACTGGAAATAGACTTCCTCTCCTCAAACTGCTGAACCACCTCTCACCTCCCTCTCTCTCACACATGGGTCTTGGCTGAGGACACTCTCTTATGTCCAGGGTTTGGACGCCGTCTGTTCCAGACATTACTGTGACAATTTGACACACATCTCATTCTGCTGCTGGGACAACATTTATAATCACTGAATTAAGCTTTACTGGATGCTCTATATTCATTCATTCATTCATTCATTCATTCATTCATTCATTATTTTTTCTTTCTTTCTTTCTTTCTTTCTTTCTTTCTTTCTTTCTTTCTTTCTTTCTTTCTTTAACTGACTTAAACTAAACTTTCCAACTGTACTTCTAGTAAGTAATTATTAGAAATCAAATTTAGCAAAACAATTTATGTGAATTATTCTTTCAGTAAACCACGTGAAAATAAAATTAAATGGCCTATTCTGTCTTAATAATAATAATAATAATAATAATAATAATAATAATAATAAAATTCATATTTTACTGAAAAATATTTTAAAAAAACACAAAGAAAGTTCTAATAAGAAAATTTAGAATATGTTTGTGCAGTGAAGTATTTATTTATTTAATACTTTCCGACTGTAATTCTAATAAATAAATAAAAAAATCAAATTTAGCAAATTAATTAATTTGGATTATTCTTTCAGTGAACTACATAAACTTAAATGCATTAACACATTCTGTATTAATAATAATAATAATAAAAATATAATTTACCCCAATATCAAAAGAAGAAAGAAAGAAAGAAAGAAAGAAAGAAAGAAAGAAAGAAAGAAAGAAAGAAAGAAAGAAAGAAAGAAAGAAAGAAAATTGAGAATACATTTGGACAATGGCATGTTTGTTTGTTTGTTTGTTTACTTGTATGGCATTTATGCACATGTAAAAATTCATTCATTCTCTGGTCCACTTTATTCTGACTGATCAATTGCAGCATTCAGTGGTCAATTAATTTTTTAATGATGTATATGTATAAACTAAACTGTATAATTGACCATTGTCAAGAGGTTTTGTTGAGAACACTGTATTTGAACTAGTTGCCATGCTTCCACCCAGTGGCTGTGAGTAAAGGTGTACTTTCAGTATAGGTACTAAGGATTCTGTGTAAATGTGTGTGTTTGTGTGTTATATGCAGGTATTGAGTTGACTGGTGAGAAGGAGGTGGATCTGGCCACTCAAGTTCAGGAGCTGTTGGAGTTTCTAAATGAAAAACAGCATGAGCTGGACTTGAGCGCTGAACACACACAGAAGTGCCTGGAACAGTGTGCACAGCTCCGCCACCTACAGGCTGAGGTTAAACAGGTAACACACACACACACACACACACACACACAGAACATAGTGGCTCATCACATCCAGACTGAGATGCTTAGAAATAAGACAGGAATCATACAGTCAGTGACTTCTATAGCTTCTATATCACTTATGCTCATCAGTTGCATTTATTTTTTTTAATTAATAAATAAATAATAAAATAAATAATTATTATGCATTTAAATAATAGTTTTTTTTAATTGGGATAAGTTTTACAATTAAATTTATTTCAATTATGGGAAAGCTGAATTGGTGCTCAGGAATGTTTTTTTTTTATATATATATATTTATATATAACACTTGTTGAAACCATGATATATTTGTATAATTCTTCAATGAATAGAAAGTATATATATATATATATATATATATATATATATATATATATATATATATATATATATATATATATATATATATATGTATATATATATATATACGTATATATATATATGTATATATATATATATATATATATATATATATATATATATATATATATATATATATATATATATATATATTGTTTTTATAAAAAAAAATCTTCATTGTCAATTTTTATCAATTTAATCTGCCACTGCTAAATAAACAAATAAATAATCTTACTGTCCCCAAACAGTAGTGTATGTGTGTTTTCCCTTTGCCCACAAGTCTTTCAGAGGGCTCACTCTATAGTGAATCTAAAGTATTAGTTGTCTAGAGCCACTCATCTGCTCTCCTGTCTCTCAGGCGCTTGATGCATCTCAGTGCTGGATGCTAATACACACAGTCTCATGTGGCTCTCTGTTGACTTCATCTGATCGGTAATCAATAGAGAGTGATGCAGCGGCCGTGCTGACTGATTCAGTGTGGCTCTCAGAGCTAATATCTTCCAGAGCCTAAGTGAGGGTCAGAGTGCTGTCCTCAGAGATGCCCCTAGCATGTTTCCCTCTACATGAGCGCTAATGGAGAGAAATGAGAGAGTTATGAATTCTGCTCAGTCTCATCAGGATATCACTCCACACTGACCGTGTCATATTCAGATCAGACCGACAACTTTTTCAGTGTAATATCATGCAGATGATTCAACCTAACCTTCACTTATTGGAGACAGTTAAGAGCTACAAGTTCCTTGGCATTAACATCTCTGAGGATCTTTCCTGGAGCCTTCACTCAGAGACTATAGTGAGAACAGCCCGTCAGCGTCTCTACTTCCTGCGGAGAATGAAGAGGTTTGGTATCTCCTCTAACATCATGTCAAACTTCTACCACTGCACTATAGAGAGCATTCTGACCAACTGCATCACCGTGTGGTACGGCAACTGCTCTTCCTTGGACCGCAAAGCTCTTCAGCAAGTGGTGAGAACAGCAGAGCTCATCTTTGGACACAAACTCCCAGCCTTACAGGACATCTATCAGACTTGCTGCTTGAGAAAGGCTCGCACCATCATCAAGGACCGCACTCATCGTGCTCATCACCTGTTTGCCACACTGCCATCTGGCAGACGTTTCCGATCCATCCGTTCACGGACAACCAGACTGAAGAACAGCTTCTATCTTCAAGCCATAAGACTACTTAACAATCAGCTTTCCTCCATCTAAAAACCGGAATACATGCTGCTCTTATGTTTACTTCATTGTACTTGCCTTGCACAGCCACTTTTTTTAAAAATACTCCTTAATATTTCTCTGTGACACTCACAATGACTTTTGGACATTGCTCTACTCAGGAATACATCTGAATGTGTGCTGCTCTTAAGTTTATTCATTGCATCTGCACTGCCACTTTAATTTTCCTGTACCTGTTACTTCCACTTATTTGTAAATACTGCTCTGTCTATGTCTTTCTGTCTAAGACCACTGTAGTCACTCAATCTCAGTGCTCTCCATGTACGTCTATGTCTTATGTCTTGTTATTGTCACTGTGTGTCTGAGCCTCGTCACAAGCATTTCAATGCCCAGTTTTCCCCAGTGTTAACTATGCAAATGACAAATAAATGCCTCTTGACCTCTTGACCTCTTGACTTATTTCTGAGAACACTTAAAACAGATGTGAGATAGATAGATAGATAGATAGATAGATAGATAGATAGATAGATAGATATATAGTTAGATAGATAGATAGATAGATAGATAGATAGATAGATAGATAGATAGATAGATAGATAGATAGATAGATAGATAGATAGATAGATAGATAGATAGATAGATAGATAGATAGATCTAAATGCATTTAATATAAATGCAAACTAATACATTTAAATTTTATTGCAATTAATACTGCACACATTTCAAATGTACAAAAACATCTCTGAAGTTGTGTTTGTTGTATTGCGTGTTGTTTAGGTTCTGAGTTGGATTCGCAATGGTGAGTCTATGCTGGATGCCAGTATGGTGAACGCAAGTTCCCTATCAGAGGCCGAACAACTACAGAGAGAACATGAGCAGTTCCAGCTCGCGATAGAGGTAAACACACACAGACAGACACACACACACACATACACACACATGCACTCGCACACACACACACACACACACACACACACACACACACACACACACACACAAACACGCACACACAGTCTGAAATGTTCAGAAAGCACATTTACATTTACATGTCAACATCTATCAACATAAGAAGTTGATAATTTCACATCTCCTCTGCTCTCGCTTCACTTTTAGTCAAAGCCCTTCTGTCTCTGTGATGTGATGTATGGAAGTGATTACTCCCAGAAAATTCCAAAAGGGATCCAACAGGAATCGTTCATTCATAAAATTTCATAACATTGTCCTGAAGGATTTATGACCCACAGACAGTCTAGAGCTGCTCTGCTGTGTTTACTGCATTTCACTGCTTTTTCTTTTGAGAGCGCTGTGTAAACTTGGAGATACAGGGCCAGATTCTGCCAAATAATGTTCACTATCAGCACAGATATTTGTATTTTTTTGTCCCAGGCAAGCAAAGCAAAGGAATGAATCATGTTTTCTATCAGTCTGTATCTCTCAGTACAGTAGTCATGTAATTTATCACAGGTTTTGGCATTGGTCTCTTTTTCCTGCTTTGGACGAGGTTTTACCTGCTCAACTTTGCTAGTAAATGTCCGTAACTAACTATTAAAGTTAGATTTATTATTTCCTTCATCATGACAATGCCAGCAGACAGAACACAGGCCGGCCTGTGACTATAGAAAACCTAAAGCTGTCAGCGGTGTCAAATGATCTACTCTAATTTTAATTATCTTCCTCTTTTAATGCTTGTGATTTAAGACTGTATCAAATTAATGCAGAATGTGGAACGTGTTCAGAATGGAACACCAGCATAGTGATCCCTACATGCTGCACACTATGTAGCTGCACACTGTCTAAAAGTCTAAAAATAGCTTGGCATTGTGATTTATTAATTGAAAACTATGCTACATCGTTATCACTTGTCCTCACTATGTAATAGCTATCATCTCCCTCTTTCTCTCCGTGCAGTCTCTGTTCCATGCTAACTCTCTTCAGAAGACCCATCAGAGCGCACTACAGGTGCAGCAGAAGGCCGAAATCATGTTACAGGCCGGACACTTTGACCCCGAGGCAATCCGCAGCTGTGCTGAGAAGGTGGCAGTTCACTGGCAGCAGCTCATGCTGAAGATGGAAGACAGACTGAAGCTGGTTAACGCCTCTGTAGCCTTCTACAAGACATCCGAACAGGTGCTGGTAAAAACAGCCATCAGTCCACTCCACCATGACTGCTACAACCCTAGAAGACTTACTACAAGACGGTCAAGTGTCCCAAGACTAGTTTCAGTAGCACGTTACAAATGTAAAAAAAAAAAAAAAAAGTGTGCTTATGTTGAATTTGTAAAAAATTGCCAGGAATTTACAGGATTGAATAGTATTATGTTACTATAAATTAAAATTTACTAAGAAATCAATGCATTTTCTTACAATTGACTGTCAATGAACAGCAGAATGATGCTAACATTACAGGAGGTTAACTGATCTTGTTTCACTGTGAATTCACATTTTAAAGTGGTCTTTAACTGTGCCACTGTGAGAAATGTAGTCGTTCACTGCTGTAATTGTGTTGAAGTCATCATACTGGTAATTAGTGTTTAGCATTAGTTTGGGCTCTTTGACCTTGTCTATTCATATTTAAAATTCAAATGTGTGACAAATGAAAACATTTGTCAAAATGACAACAAGCTAGAATATGAAATAAGCTCATTGCCTGACTTTAAGTTATGACTTTAACTTTTTTTTTTGCATTAAACATGAAGATTAATCAATAACTTAAAGCATCTGCTGAGAAACGTCTTTTAAAGTTGTGGCATCAATACTCGACATATAAAACACAGCAGTGGTAACACTCAACAAGTAAAAACAATGGTTAAAACATAAACCATCATTACGAAAAAAAAAGCAAAAAAAAAAACTACACAAACTGCTAACAGTGAACCAAAAACTATTTCAATGGAACAAATAAAACCCTCTATAGCATGATCTATTTGTTCTGCATTGCATGCTGGGTGCCTTAATAATAAATATGCAGTGTAAAAATACAGTATTATGCTGTTTGCTTATTTATAGATTTTTAACAGTGTACTTTAAATGAAATGCATATATATGTGAACATGACATACTAGTTAAGTTGCATTAGATTATTTTAGCTTACCTGACCATATTTGAAAGACAATGTAATTATAAATGTACAGAATATAGAACTACTCAAGTGGATCCCAAAAGCATTTCAAGTTCAAATTATTTAATTTGTTATACATTTTAATTCTAATGCATTTTAATTTAATTGTAAATAACATACAATTACTAAATGTCCGAAACTTTCAATTCAGTTTGCACTTAATTATATTCCTTTAAAAGAGAATAATTTTTCATACTAAGTACTAAGTATGCTAAAGTGTACATCCAAGGGCTGGTGGGAGTTTTGCTAGTGATTCACTGTTGACTATGAGATGCAAAGTGCTCTCCATCAAGGGGGCACTTTATAGACCAAAACTCCTCCATTAAACAAGAACCATTATGTCTGGTCTGAAAAATTATGTTATAGTGTTATTATACAAGATTTTTAATTGAATTTATTATTAAAAATGTATTATAAAACTTTAAACAAAACAAAGAGTAAAATAAATATATAAAATCTAAATGATTTAATTACTAATAATGCAATTTGAAAAATATTAAATTGGAAATACACCATGATGAGAAAATGATTATTTATATCCGTAATATCTGACAAGCTAGTGACACGCCGGTGACAGCTAGTTCACGAAACCTTCGTTAAGCTAACTGTCATACACCTCATTCACAGGTGTGCAGCGTGCTGGAGAGTCTGGAGCAGGAGTACCGCAGGGATGAGGACTGGTGTGGAGCTCATGATAAACGGGGATCTTCAGCAGAGATGGATCATGTGCTGCCGCTCATCAGCAAACACCTGGAGCAGAAAGAGGCTTTTCTCAAGGTCATCAGTCAGCACAGATCAAGTTACCAACTTCATGTTGGAATAACAATCACAAAAGTGTCTCCTGGATCTTAGAGATGAGCAGACACACTATTTGGTCATCTTTTTTTTTTTCACAGCTAATGTGAAGAATCCGTAGATCAGACACCATGACAAATACATCTAGCCCAAGTGTTTGACTGTGTGCATGTGTCTTTCAGGCATGTACTCTGGCCAGGCGAAATGCTGAGGTTTTTCTGAAATACATCCATCGGAATAACGTCAGCTCTCAGGGATCATATGGCAACACGCGCGGCCCTGAGCAACAGGTCAAAGGTTAGAGCTTCAAAGCTAATTATAGCAGAATCTGATAACGGTGGTCCATCTTTTCATATTTTCAGCATTTCTTAGCTTCTCTCTCACAAAACATGCTTTGTTAATCCAGTTATTCATTTATTCATGTTAAGAATTTGTTGTTGTTGTTGTTGTTGTTGTTGTTGTTGTGTGTGTGTGTGTGTGTGTGTGTGTGTGTGTGTGTGGTGTTTAAACAGCCATCCTGAATGAACTGCTACAGAGGGAAAACAGAGTTCTGCATTTCTGGACCATGAAGAAGCGACGTTTGGATCAGTGTCAGCAGTATTTGGTGTTTGAACGCAGCGCCAAACAGGTGAAAACACTGATCTACACTTCTCTCTCTCTCTCTGTGTGTGTGTGTCGTTGTTGTTTGTGTTGCATTTGTATTTTATGATGTAAGGATTCTCATGAAAGAGAGACAGAATTTTCAGTAGAAATCTGACAGTAAAACAGTTCTCCAAAACCCATCTGAATAAGTCTGTGTTTCTGTCAGTCAGTTAACATAATTCACATTACTAATCTATCACTGACAGTCCACAACAAATTCATTCTGGAACTGTTTTATTTCATTGTACTGTATACTTGGGGGTCTTGTACAAAAAAGCACATACAGAGCTGTTTTTTTTTTCTTTGACTTTTACAATAGATGCTCTGTTTTTAAGATTGTGAGACACAAAGTGTCACTGTGTCAAATGAAGTAGTTCAGTTTTAAGTCTTGAGACCTCTGCTTTCTTTTTTCGTTTTGTTGTGCTCCATCTAGCGGTTTGTATGTATATGAGTTTGTAACTCCGAATTAGCTAAAAAATATGCTTTATTTTATATTTTATATTCTATTTCACTCTTGAAATATTAAGTTGCTTTAATTTAGCATTTTTTATGATTAGTGTACCAAATTATCACATTAATTTTGATAACCTTAAAAACTATGGAGAATATAGATTTGATTACGTTTGATTTACCATTTAAATTATTTAATTGAGATATTTATTTAGCTTCTTAAGATGTTTCAAATAAATAAAAAAATCGTAACAAAAATAAAAATAATAGCAATAACAACCCATATAGTGAAAAAAATTATAATTTTCATATGTATTTTGAAATATATTTTTAAATATCAAAAAGGCTAAACAAATTGCTATTTTTTTACTTTTTATTATTTGTTTTTATTTAATTGAATTTATTTATTTTAGAAAATATATTATAAGAATATAAATATATGTTATATACAGCATATGCAAATACTTGGCCGAATGGGAAATTATTTTAGATTCTTATGTTTTTATTTTGAATTAAATTGTCAAAAATAAATAAAAAATCATTATACTCTGACACATTTGTAAGAATCAAGGTAAAGTGCATCATACTGCATTCATATCATTGTTTAGGTATTAGAATATTCTATATTGGGTGTTTGGTGTCCATGAATGCACAAAGAGCTGAACAGACTGATCTGTGTGTGTTGATTGGGATCATCTGAGGATTCTGTCTGTCTCTGTGTCAGGCGTTAGAGTGGATCCAGGAGGCAGGAGAGGTCTATCTCACCCCTCACACGTCCCCGGGAGACTCGGAGGAGAAAACTCAGGAACGGCTGAGAGAATATGAAGAATTCCACGTCTCCGTCAAGGTACAGAGACACAAACACTTCCCGTCACCTCTTCCTCTTGCTTTTCATGTCCGTCTTTAATGTGTGACACATACTGCCACTTCAACTCTTCAGACAAGTCATTCTTTTGAGCATAATGAACAAACCACATGATGTTCCTGTGTGCCGCAGCAAACGAAGGAGAAAGTGAAGATGCTGATCCAGCTGGCAGATAATTTTGTGGAGAAAGGGCACACGCACGTCACCGAGCTGAAGAAGTGGGCGACCGCGGTGGACAAGCGCTACAGAGATTTCTCCCTGCGTATGGCCAAATACCGCTGCAGTCTGGGCATCAGCTCTGAGGTACTGCACCTCACCAGCAATTAGTATTATTATTATTATGGAGATCATTTGAAATAAAAATGATGATTCTTATTAATAATAATGCGGTGCATCCAGCACACATAGGAGCAGTATATTCTGGACATGATCTTATTGTGTGTGTGTGTGTGTGTGTGTGTTTCAGGATAACAAGGATCTGGAGTTGGATATCATTCCAGCCAGTCTGACTGACCCAGAGGTCAAACTGCGTGACCCCAACCATGAGGTCAACGAGGAAAAGAGGAAATCGGCCCGAAAGAAAGAGTAAGTGCTCGTACACAGCCTTCAGACAGTAGCTCCACACACACACACCACAGTTTCACACTCTTATAATCGACCGCTGCTTGGTTTTGCTGCAGGTTTATTATAGCTGAGCTGTTACAGACAGAAAAGGCATATGTGAGGGACTTACACGAATGTTTGCAGGTAAGTGTTTCAGTTTTAATAATAATAATCAATCCAGATCTTTACATTTAAACATTCTTGCTACTCTACGTTTAAGTCTTCTGTATTTCTGTCTATATGTACATCGAACTCCATTATATCAAAAGAAAATGCTGAAGGTCTTTGAGATGCTGCATCCCAATAATAGCAGACAGTCATTTCCTAGTGTATGTCTGCTCATTCTCTTCGTGTGATGTGTTTATTAGACGTATTTGTGGGAGATGACCAGTGGCGTCGAGGAAATCCCTGCAGGAATCGCCAACAAAGAGCACATCATCTTTGGAAACATCCAGGAGATTTATGACTTCCATAATAAGTGAGTTTCTCTCGTTAAATATAATATTAATGAAATATTAAAGCCATAACCCATTGGGCTTTTTATCAGAATATGCACAGTTTTTCTTGTTTTTGCAGATGATAGAGGTGGCTAATATGCTTTCCTATTAAAATTCTACATATGCACATTGTGTATGGCATGTGTTATGGAAATGCAGTGATTAGGACTCATTTGCATGCTGTTTTGTGTGTGTTATAGTATATTCCTGAAAGAGCTGATCAATTATGAGCAGTTACCTGAGGATGTGGGCCATTGCTTTGTTACATGGGTGAGTGTTTCTAAAACAACTGCATGTCATTACATTTGCTCAGGAACAGATTAATGTGTGTGTTTTTTTGTTTTTTTTATGGTAATGGTTTATTTTATAGTGTCCATGTTATATGTACCTACTATAACAATAACAGTAAATTATGCATAATTACAAGCAACTAAACTTAATTCAGAATTTTATTTTATTTTATTTTATGATTTTTTTGTGCTCATATGCATACATAACAAGGACATACTTAAGACTTTCAGATCCAGCTAAATTAATTTATTAAAGCAAGAATTATCACAATCAATAAAAGTTGTGAATATTATACGGCAGTTCTTTCTGTTTTCCTTTGGTATGCTGAATTAAAGCTTCCGTGTTTTTGTTTCAGGCTGATAAATTTAATATTTACGTGAAATACTGCAAAAACAAACCAGATTCCAGTCAGCTCATCCTAGAGCATGCTGGGAGTTTTTTTGACGTGAGTACAAATGAGTTTTGCAAATCAATAATTTAGTAACTGAATATAGTTTGACTTCTTTTATATCTTCAGCAAATTACCTAAATTATTTTTTAAATATTATTGACCTAAAGTAAATTTAGCTGAAATGAAATTCCTCCGTGTTCATCCGAGCACTATGAAGTGGTCAGTAGTCAAGTCACTGAATTCAGTTGGTCAGTGAAATAAAAATGAAATTTAATTTATCGTCCCAGAAGGGGAAATTTGTAATATACTCTTTTCATTAGCTAGCACAAACCCAATTAACACGAGTGTCCCACATGAGAGATGTATCTACTGTATGTGATGATTGTTTTGTCTGCTCTGAACAGGAGATTCAGAGGAGACATGGTCTGGCCAACTCTATATCATCATACCTCATCAAACCTGTGCAGAGGATCACCAAATACCAGCTGCTGCTGAAGGTAGCGTGTGTTTTTGAGAAGGTCAGATGCAGTGTTCAGTGTGTACAGAACAGTATGTGTGCTCACAGGAGCTGCTGTCCTGCTGCGAAGAAGGTAAAGGGGAAATTAAGGACGGGCTGGAGGTCATGCTGAGTGTACCAAAGAGAGCCAACGATGCCATGCACGTCAGCATGCTGGAGGGTACAACACCACTGAACACACACACACACACACACACACACAAACCCACAGCCTCTGATGTGATGTTTTTGTTTCCATTAGGTTTTGATGAGAATCTGGATGTTCAGGGTGAACTTTTCCTGCAGGACACCTTCCAAGTGTGGGACCCCAAATCTCTGATCCGTAAGGGACGAGACCGCCACCTCTTCCTCTTTGAGATCTCACTCGTCTTCAGCAAAGAAATCAAAGACTCAGCGGGTCGATCCAAATACATCTACAAGAACAAACTTCTGGTATTAAGTTATATCACTCAGTCCACACACACACACGCACGCACACACACACGCACACACACACACACCCACACACACACTGTTACGTTTATGAACTTTCTGTTCCCTTATTTGGTCACCTTCCTCCTTGTTTTGGTTAATTGATTATTCCCCACCTGTCTCCAGTTCCCTCATTACCTTCTGTGTGTTTAAATACCCGGCCTGTTCACTTCCTCCTCGTCCGTGATTGAATGTGAATGTCTGTGTTAATGCTGAATGTGAATGTGTCAATGTCTATGTGAATCCTGTATCTATATATGTAACTTAACCTATTTGTGAAGTGTAGTGTATATTCTGTAACCTCCTTCGTCTTCCAGTAAACTCCTCATTTTGATCACCATCCTCCTTGAGCACTTTTGTCTTACGTTTAGCACTTTACCTCATTTGTAACACACACTATCACAGCATTTTTATTACATCTCATGTTCATTCATTACATAAAAATGTCGGCTTGATAAAAGACTTTTTCATGTTAAGAAGTTGTTAAGATAATAGAGAGAAGCCTTATATGCTCACAAAGGCTGCATTTCCTGATCAAAAATACTGTAAAAACAGTAAGATTGTGAAATCTTGCTACAATTTAAAATAAGTTCTCTATGCAAATATATTTTAGGAATGTAATTTATTCCTGTGATCTAAGCTGAATTTTCAGCATCAGTCTTCAGTGTCACATGATCTTCAGAAATCATTCAGATATGCTGATTTGCTGCTCAAGAAACATTTCTGATTATTATTAGTGTTGAAAACAGCTGTGCTGCTTATTAGTTTTTGGAAATATTTTTCAGGATTCTTTGATGAATAGTTGAGATTGTGGAAATTCAATAGAAAGGGATTTATTCGAAATATAAACCTTTAGTTATCATAAATGTCGATTTTAATCACATTTAATCCAATTTGTTGCTGAATAGCAAGAAGTAGTATTCATTTCTTTACAAAAAAAGTCCATAAAATGTTAGACACATTTGGTATTCTGTCTTTTATTGCATATTGTTGTTGCAAATATGTCAAATACTGTATGTATATCACTACGGTAAAGTTATCCAATATAGATGAGGTTTTATACAAAAAAAATAAAAAAAGGCCAGGAGCCCGGGTTCATCAAAGTTGTAAAGGCATTGTTTAAAATAATAATAATAATAATTATGAATTAATATTAGGATTTAAATTCTAAATATAATAAATATTAAAAAGCATATAATATATTTATTTCTCAAATAATAAAAAAAAAAATAATAATAAATAAAAAGTTGAGCCCTGTTTTAGATCATGTCAATATCATAAATGAGAGGAAAGCCTCCTGGAAGGGTCAGTTAGTGCACACATGAACACCCTCATGTCTGAACTTTACATTTCCCATCTGTATTACCACGCTGTGTAACTCTGTTAAGTGTTTCCACACACACCTGGAAGCAGCCGTGCAGGTGTGCGGACCAGATGGGGCGTGTGTTCAGTGTGCCTGTCAACAGATCCAGATTGTGCTAAACACAGTTTAAGACTCTACTTAGGAAATGCTTTAAATTTTCTCAGAAAAATGTAATGTATAGTTCCACTTTCAGTAAAGTTCACTCTTAGGTTATCTCATTCTTAAATACTCCATACTCTTATGCTCCTAAATACATTTGTCATGCATAGTGAATGAATTTAAATAGCTGTGTGTAATATTCAGATTTTTCTGTGTTTTTGCAGACTTCTGAATTGGGGGTGACAGAACATGTGGAAGGAGACCCGTGTAAATTTGCCCTGTGGGTGGGACGCACCCCCTCATCCGACAACAAGACTGTCCTCAAGGTACATTACAGCATTTTATTGTAAATACATTACTTTTAGAGAGGTAAGTATTCATAAACATGTTACAGTCAGTGAAATTGCTTGTGAGCAAAGATCTTCATTGGAAACTTGTGTTTGTAATGAAATGACTGTGTCTGTGTCAGGCGTCCAGTATCGAGGTGAAGCAAGAATGGATTAAACACATTCGAGAGGTCATTCAGGAGAGAATCATTCACCTGAAGGGGGCGCTAAAGGAACCAATCCATGCTCCCAAAACCCCAGCCAAACCCCGCAACCACAGCAAGAGGTCAGACACATTGTACCGCTGCATACTCTGTTCCAGTCCTAAAAACCAAACAGTGAATTCATTCAGGATGCGATCATAATCTTAGCTCTCATAATGGTGCAAAGAGTATTTGTAGATTTTGCTTTGTTTGTTGTGAATTGTGATCAAATCATTTGAGTCTATTTGGATGCAAGTATCTGCTAAATGACTAAATGTAAATCTGTAGAAAGAATGAGGCACAACACTTCATGAACATCCATACCCATTTATGCATGACAATGCAGGAGGCATATGCTCATCTATAAACATTTGCCATCTCGTCTCTCCTCAAGCAAGCTCCATTCGATTGTTAAAAATGTGAAATAATAGGATAATGATGTGCATTGAAGCCAGTATCTGAATCTGCTAAAAAAAAAAATAGCAAAATGATTTGTATCTGTACTCTCATAAAACTGGATGCGGGCAGGGCTTCAGACGAAAGTCTGTCCAAAATATATGAAAAGCACTTTTTAAATGTAATTCTGTTCTCTTCATTATTTTTTAAATATAAAGAACATAATAATTTATAATATTGTTACTTTTTAGTACAACATTTGTGTGTGTATATATATATATATATATATATATATATATATAGACACACACACACACACACACACACATGTTTTACTTGCTGAAAACCACTAAAAAACAATACAAATTTCAAGTGCTGGAAAATGCAAAGCGACTATAGTACAAAGTTGTTCCTTTTAATGAATTAATCCCCTGGCTCAACAGTTATCTACATCAAGAACAAGGTCTGACCGTATCTGAATATTGTTTATTTGTTTAAATTTGTTATTCATTTTGACATCATTATCTGTGCCAAATAAAGTCTGCAGCTTCGAGCACATCCCTCATCGGGACGTTTATTTGTGTGTTTGGTTGCAGGGAGGCTGGTGAGGATGCTGACAGTCAGGGCGATGGCAGCAGTCAGCCGGACACCATCTCCATCGCATCCAGGACCTCCCAGAACACTGTGGACAGTGACAAGGTACAGGCGCACAGATCTGACTGGGGGATGAGAGAAATGAATGAAACGCATGTGTCTGAGTTTCACTCCATCTCGACTCGAGCTCGCGGAAAGCACTTGAGAAACAGTGTCTCTTTTGCCGCTCGGTACACTTTCATCTAATTTTTTTAGTCTTGAGTGAGACTGTATGACATTCACATTACATGATTTGACTAATTATTACGTAAAAAGGGCAACAGTGCACCGCATTAAAATAAATTATCATTCATGTTTTCATAACCGCTGGCAAAATTGAATTTAATAAAATTAGAATTAAACGCAGCTTGCATATTTTGCATATGGAGAAGATCAGCTCCGATTAGTGAATTTACTGAGCTGCGGTATCAAAGTTGGCACAGAGATTTACATTAATGTAGTTCTACATAGAGAAGATAAGTGTTTCTGTCATTTTCAAAAAGTTGCACTTTGAAACCTGTTTTTTTTTTTTTTTTTTTTTTTTTTTTAAGTTTGCATTTTCAGGCCACCAAAACGCCATGAAAAGTTTTACATTTTTTATTTCCATTTTAGTAGTTCATATAAACATCACCAAACAGTATTGTACTAGTATGCAGATCCAAAGCATATCTTTCCAGACCCAAACTCTAGATTCCACCCCCTGAAGGGTCATGTGACCAGTGATTGACAGGTATATGTCACACAGGGTTTCCCTGCTTTATGTATGGAGCAGGGGCTGTCATGCTTCAGCACAGATGATGAGCACATCGGTCGTGAGCAGTAAACAGATGTTAAACAGTCATGCTCGACCATGAAAAGTCTCTTCAAACTGTGTACTGGATTCTGCCCTCATAGGAGCTATGAGGCGCCCTATCAAATCAAAGTAAGACACACTGAACACAAGACCTCCAAACAGCACGTGTTTGTGCTGGTGTTTTCAGGCACTTTCATAATAGCTTGTGGTGTTTTATGAGTTGTGCATGTTTGTGTTGTGAGGTTTGTTCATTTTGGTGATGACCACATCAGTGTGACTTGCTTTTGCTCAGAGGAAAGCATGTCTTTGAGTGAGTGTGGTGCCAACTCTTGACTCTGTTTGGAGGAGGATCATTTCCTTCTCCAGTCTCCTCTGAGGGCAGATATACTGAAATACTTTGTGTATTGCACTTACTCTAGTCTGATTGAATTCTACACAACTAAATGTTGAATGTAGGGCGGTCCCCGGATTTTTTTGTTTTTGTACTGTTCTTTTAAAGAGTTTGTTGGAGCATGAGGGCTGACTGCTTGAATAATCAGCCAGCAAACAACATATTGTTTATTAGGGTTAACAAATGAGTTTAGCTAGATTTTTTCTTCTTTTTTTATACTAGTTTTCATCTGTCCGCATGCTAAAACCCTTAAACTTTCCTAGGTCACACAGTAAGTTTGGACCAGTGTCAGTTTCTGTCTGTTTGTTGTTTTTTTTCAAGGTTACTGTGTCTGTTGGTCTTGCAGTTTAGGATTCAGCCTGTTGTGTGTTCATAAATGATTTTGTCCAGATCATTAAGATGTTCAAATCTTTCATATGCTGATCCATTATGTCTTCTGTGAAGTCACATGTGCATGCTGCTATCACACAGGGTCACCTTTTAAAGGTGGATAATGACTGTTACCACACCGGTTTCCTGAACACTTCTGTGCGGTACTGAGCCAAATTCAATTCTCTGTTGTTTTCAAGCTAATGAGAGCTAAGGACACAGTGTGTGTGTGTGTGTGTGTCCCTGTGGAATAAGCGTTTCCTTCATTCACTCACAACAGCTCAGGGTCTGTTTATAACTGCACGTTGCGGAAATCACATTCATCATACTGCATAATGATGCTTTTATTCTTACAGCTCAGTGCTGAATGCATGTCACAAGACCATCATACGGCATTAGATATTTCTTGCTGGATTCATCTTAAGATGAAACCGTATTCAGATTTTGCATTAAAATATGCAGTTTTCCCCCTTTGGCTATGGAATTATTTTAAAAGAAAATGTGAGTTATGACAGATGTTTTCTTTAGCAGACGGTCCATATGTCTTTGATTAAATCACTCACAAGAGCAAGAGTCATACAGTCATTCTTACAATGCAATTGAAACCATGTGCTATAGGTTTCTAGGTATTCACATACTAACTGTTCATGTCAGAATAGTTTGTATGGTATGCACTACTGTATATGACAGGACATTTACATTTAATCATTTAGCAGACGCTTTTATCCAAAGCGACTTACAAATGAGAACAATAGAAGCAGTCAGGTCAACAAGAGAACAACAACAGAATACAAGTGCCATGACAAGTCTCAGTTAGTCTAGTATAGAACGCATAGCCAGGTATATATACTTTTTTTTTTTTTTTTTTATTAAATGAAAAAGACAAGCTGCTGCATTCTGGATCATTTGCAGAGGCTTGACAGTACATGCAGGAAGGCCCGCCAGGAGAGCATTACAATAGTCCAGTCTGGAGAGAACAAGAGCTTGGACAAGAAGTTGGGTTCCTTGCTCTGACAGGAAGGGTCTAATCTTCCTAATGTTGTATAAGGCAAACCTGCAGGACTGGGTCATTGTAGCAATGTGGTCTGTGAAGCTTAACTTATGATCCATCACAACTCCTAGGTTTCTGGCTGTCCTCGAAGGAGTTATGGTTGACGAGCCCAGCTGTATAGAGAAGTTGTGATGAATCAATGGGTTAGCTGGAATCACCAGTAGTTCAGTCTTTGTAAGGTTAAGCTGAAGGTGATTGTCATTCATCCAGCTAGAAATGTCACTCAGACAGGCTGAAATGCGAGCAGCTACCGTCGGGTCATCAGGCTGGAATGAGAAGTAGAGTTGGGTGTCATCAGCATAGCAGTGATAAGAAAAGCCATGCTTCTGAATGACAGATCCTAATGATGTCATGTAGATTGAGAAGAGAAGTGGTCCAAGTACTGAGCCTTGAGGAACCCCAGTAGCAAGGTGGTGTGACTTTGAAACATCACCCCTCCAAGACACACTGAAGGATCTGTCAGAGAGGTAGGACTTAACCCACAGGAGTGCAGTTCCAGAGATTCCCATCTTTCTGAGGGTGGACAGGAGAATCTGGTGATTAACAGTCTCAAAAGCAGCAGACAGGTCCAGTAAGATGAGTACCGAGGATTTTGAAGCTGCTCTTGCTAGTCTCAGGGCTTCAGTAACCGAGAGCAGAGCAGTCTCAGTTGAGTGGCCACTTTTGAAGCCAGATTGGTTGCTGTCCAGGAGGTTGTTCTGTCCAAGGAACATAGAAAGCTGGTTGAACACAGCCCGCTCAAGTGTCTTTGCAATGAATGGAAGAAGGGATACCGGTCTGTAGTTTTCAAGAAGCGCTGGATTTAGAGATGGTTTCTTGAGCAGTGGGCTTACCCGAGCCTGCTTAAATGCTAAGGGAAATGTTCCAGATTTAAGAGAGGAGTTGATAATGTGAGTAAGTGGAAGTATGACTGAAGAAGAGATCGCTTGAAGGAGGTGAGTGGGGATAGGATCAAGTGGACAAGTAGTAGGATGATTGGACAGGAGAATTTTGGAGACGTCCATCTCTGAGAGTGGGGAGAAGGAGGATAAAGAGTGTGCATCGGTCATTGTGAAGTTTTCCTCAGTCTGCGGTGTGGAGAATTGGTCACTGATGGATCTTGTCTTATTTGTGAAGAAATCTGCAAAGTTGTCCGCTGTAAGAGTCGATGGAGGAGGTGGAGGCGGCGGATTAAGAAGAGAAGAGAAAGTCTTGAAGAGTGTCCGAGCGTCACAGCAGCTGTTAATTTTGTTGTGGTAGTAGGATGTTTTAGCTGTGAAGACATTTGCAGAGAAAGAAGAGAGGAGAGATTGATACACACTGAGGTCCGTATAGTTTTTTGATTTCTGCCATTTCCTCTCTGCAGCCCTGAGTTTAGAGCGATGTTCACGGAGAACCTCGGACGGCCAGGGGGCAGATGGGGCAGTGCATGCTGGTCTAGACAACAGTGGGCAAAAGTTGTCCAAGCAAGATGTTAAAGTGGAGCAAAGAGTGTCCGTAGCACTGTTCGTGTCCAGAGCAGAAAACTGAGAGAATGGTGGAAGAGAGGATGAAACCACAGCAGATAGGCGAGATGGAGAGAGTGAGCATAGGTTCCGTCGAAAGGTGACCTGCGTTGGAGTGTGTGCCACTTCAGGAGTAAGTGCTAGGTTAGCAGTAATGAGGAAGTAAATGACCACAAAGTGGATTTTAACAGGGTGGGTTACAGTTATGGCATGTGATTCAAATGAACCAGTACCTGTAGGTGATGGCTGAAGTTCAAATTTCCATTCTTTGGATATAAGGAGACCCGTACCTCCACCCCTCCCAGTGGTACGAGGAGTGTGGGAACAAGTGAAATTAGTAGAGAGGGCTGCAGGGGTGGCAGTATCTTCGGGTTTGATCCAAGTCTCTGTCAGTGCCATGAGGTTGAGACCTGAATGAGTAGCAATATATGTATATGCAGGATTGTTTTGCACACAAATTTACATTTGTACAGTATAGTATGCAATTATTTCCATTTCCTTTCTCAGAAGATTTGAATGGTGCCAAAATAGCAAACTGTACCACTTTTTGGGACACTTCTGTTGGAGCTAGACCCACTGCAGAACATTGATTGGTTGACAGAGAATCGTAACTTGCGCATGCTACATCTACACAAGAGCTCAATGCTATGTTTTTTTTTTTTTTTTTTTTTACTGGCCAGTCGGGCCAATGGTTCAAATTATTACTTATTACCTGCCACAAGAAAAAATAATAATAAATACTGTAATTAATTAATGAAAAATAAACAAATAAAATAGTTGCCTTTATCATTGTTTTTGATCTATGCTGTCTTGTATTCTAATAAATAAGCTTATATGACACCAATAGTTTAGATGCTTATTCAATTTTAGATTTCTCAGTTTAAATTTCAGCCAAAACTACTAGCTTGATAAATGTAAAGATCAGTCATTATTAAAGACAAGTAAACATTTAGTAAATGAACAAATTACAAGCAATCACACCACTGAATGTAGAACAAAACTACAAATGAAATGATTTATGATTTTATGTTTGTAGGTTTTCAGGTACATAAACTGAATAATCACATGTACAATAACATATAGATGTGCATATTATTCAGTGTGTTGCACCTTGATGTAAAATATGTGGTAATCATGAATCGATCCAAAATAAATAAATTATACACACTTGTAGCATGTGCAATGTTTGATTTAAATTAGGTTGTATAAATTCAAAATTTGAAGCAAGAACAGAATGATCTGACATTAGCTTTGTGGAATTATGCTACATAAAACACAGCAGACGTGTTGAATGAGATGCACCACCACTCTCTGACAGCAGGTGGCGCTGATGGAAGAGCAGCATTTACTTGGATATCACTAAATATACAATTCTATATTGGATTTTTTTTTTTTTTCAACCAACGTGAACCTGCTCTGTATTTTCTCCTCTTTGCATTCATCTTCAGCGTCGATGTTAACAGACATTTACAGACAAAATATAATCATAACAATATTTCCACACAAATGGAACATAGTCTGAAATCGGTGCATCTCTGCTCCACTGGATAAGTTAAATATTGATTAATCACTGTTAAAGCTACTTGCCAAAATGGGTATTTTGACACATTTTTGTATATATTTGTCCGTTCAAGCGTAAGAAAGATGCGGTCAGAAACTCAACTCGGGGCTCAGTCATCAGAGACACAGCCGCTGTGCGCGTGTTGCACTGAGTGCAGTTGTCTTTCGTGGCTTGCTGGAATGCTTTTAAATTGCTTTTTTTTTTTTTTTTTTTTTTTTTTTTTTTTTTTTTTTTTTTTTTTAATGACCAAGGCTTAAAAACAGATGCAAATGATAAACAATGTCACACTTTCTTCTTTGCACAAGAATGACATCGTTCGCTACTTTCCAGCATACACCACGCCTGTCAAGTAAGTGTACGGTTGGTGGTGGAAACGCAAGATCAGGGTGTTCAGTCCTAAATTGAGCTGTACTGCTCTGTGGAAACAAGGCTTTAAATGATTACGCAAATAGCAATGGTAGACCACACGGGTCAAAGTACACACAGTATGAAAAATCAACTTCACAATTACACTTGCAATATTTAACTTTATACTCAAAATGAGCCTTGAAAGCAATGGGTAAAATTTATATATACAATAAATTCATAGTTTTATAACTTTCAACTGAATAAAAAAAGATTCCAAAATGTAAATAAAGTTTAATCTGTCATATGTTCTTATATTTATGTACTTATTTACAAGGACAAACACAGACATGTGAGACACAACCAAAGGTGTTCACTAATGAGAGGAGCAGCATGACTGAGCCTTAACCTCTGCTGAACACTGAACTCAGCCAATCAGAGACGCTTCAGAAAGAGACGTAGGGAGGGAGGCAGAAGATAGATAGAGAGAGAGACTGAGGACAGATATAGTCGTGGATAAAGGACAGATAAGTCGCCATGCCAAGGTGGATGAATTTTAAACTTTTCAAAGAGAGCAGTCGTGTAAGTGAGATTCATCTGATCATTTCTATTTCTTTCTCGCCTATAATCCAAGTGTAGTATAATGGTATCTGTGTGTGTGTGTGAGAGAGAGACTGGGGATATCAGGACTTTACTGACAGACTGTATGAGCCAGTCTTCTGTGATCACACTCGTGTGGAGACAAGTTAAGCGCTCTGCTGTGAGACTGAAAACTTCTTTTTTTTTGTTGTTGCATGTGTTATTTCCTGTTATTTGTTATAAATTGTAATAATTTAAAATGCTACATGTGAAATGAGTTTTACTAGAGCACAACAGCTGTCTCTCAGATGTTAGTTATTATAATGTGTCCATGTGCGTGTGTATTTAAATGTTACAATGAGGTTGATATCACTGGCAGGAAGTGGATTATTAACAAAGTTGACTCACACAATCTCCCAAACACACCCTCTTGTTTTACTATCATGTTTAAAGTGATAGTTCACCCAGAAATGAACATTCTGTCATCATTTACTCTCCCTTGTGTCTTTCCCAACACATTTGAATCCATCTGGCTTTCTGTAGAGCACAAAAGGAGATGCTTTGAAGAATGTTCCTGATGATCTTTTCCAAACATGGAAAAAGCAGACAGGTGGCAGGAACGGACAGCCAGCATGCAATTAGTAATGCAACAGATTTGTCTGAGGAATAAACATAAATTTCAGCCTTTATTTAATGAAAATCTCAGCCGTAGTTTTTTTTAAAAATACATTCAAATATGTGTACAAAATTTGTGCATTTTTAAATGTATTTCAAAAAAAGTCTGCAAGAAATACATTTGTTAAAATAGGTTTCAAAATAAATATATTTGTTTTTTTTTGTTTTAAATGTGTGTAAAAAATTATATATATATATATATATAATTTTATTTATATATATATATATATATATATATATATATATATATATATATAATTTTTTTTTTTTTTTTACATTTAATTTTATATATACATTTTTTTTACGTTTAATATATATATATTGTCCTCCATAAATTTCACTTCAAGGAAATTCATTCACATATTTAACATTTGAACAAAATCTAACAGGTATGAACTTTATCACATTTGAAGAAAATCAGCATGTTATAAAAAGACAATATCACAATATATAAAAAATTGGGTCAGAGGTCGCAAATAATCATTTGCAATTGTGATATTATAAATGGAGATGAATCTAGATGCTTTGCTGTCTGTTTGCACTTGTACGTGTTGAAGTGACTCGTCTACCTGCCATCCTCCGCGTGAAAACACAGGCTCTTAATACTGTTTAGAGAGTCCTCTGATCTCCATGATAAAGCCCTGCAATCTGCGAGACCTTTTAAATCGAGTCCATGTGACGTTTATGTCCTTTCTGACGCATGATCTTCTCCTTCTGAGACCCCTGACTACCTAGCAACCCAGCTTTCCTCTCGATCACGGCGGAGACCTGATACTCTCTCAGGCAGATGGTGCGAGAGAGGACGAGCACATCTGCTGAACACTGACCACAGCTACACGCTAAGTGACACTGAACAAATCAAATAAATAAAGCTTGTTCAATGTGCTAAGTAAAGTCAAAATAAATAAATAAAAATGTGCCTTTTTTATAAACTTTTTTTATATATATATATAAACTAGCAATTGCAAGAAAAAGTATTTTGAGATAGCCACAATTACCTTTTTTACAGACTTCCATGTTTAAAAGTAGAGTTTCATTCAGTGGCGTTTGATTTCTGTAAAGTCTTCATTCTAAGAGTTTACAACTTTCTGAAATGTCTTTGTCAGTTCTTTTTTTTTTCTTCTTCTTTCATATTATTTTTCTTTTCTTATTTTACTTTATATTATTTTCCCCATTTTTTGTTATTTCTTCATTTTCTTTCTTTTTTCTTTTTAATTTTCTTTTCATGTTATTTTTTTATATATATATTATTTAATTTATTAATTTATTTTATATAGATTTTCTGCTCAGGTTGACTCTTCCTTATCCACCCAGTTTAAATAGGATAGCATTAATAAATAGGTTAAGCATTTTATTTATGTCTCTAAGTCTTTGCAGTTCAATCTCACTAAAATAGTTTTTTGAGTGAATCATCTTAGTGTGATCTGCTGTGACTCTGAGAACTGTCATCTGTCATTTTGGTCATTTACTTTTTTTGCCCTTCTTTCTGCAGCTTTGGGTCTGAGCGTTGGAATATATATATTTTTTTTTTATCTTTTGTTCTTTTTTTTTGGACCATGTTGAGCAATATCAGCAGGACCTGAGTTAGATTAAACAGCACCTGCTCTCTCTCTCTCTCTCTCTCTCTCTCTCTCTCTCTCTCTCTTTCTCTTCTCATTCAGCAGGGTGCCTTGTGATGTCATCATGACATCATGTCCTAGTTTTTAATTCGTAGATTTAATCTTGAGAAAGTTTGTGGACCTGACTGGTTTATTGTGGACACAGGTGTCCTAACAAAGCAATCACAGCTCCAGTTTATCATATGATAACACTTTTAATGATGTTTTGCATGATTTGTTTGTTGAAATTACACTTGTTTTAATAATGCACTATATACATTTTTATTAACATTAATATATAACTACAATTGTAATGGCTTGATTTAATTACAATTTCTTCATAATATGACCATCATATTTCACGGCTCTCTCAAGCTAAATATGATCCGTTTAGTCATGTTTTGTGTGTTTTCCTGCTTCTCTTATAAGAAGTGAATCATGTATTGTGTATAAGAGGCAGCATCTCCTGACCATCGTAATACTCTTTCACCTGTTCTGTGTCTGTCATTACATGACCAGCTCAGTCTCACAGCGCCTCATTACTCCTGGATAATTATTCACCTGGAATCATTTGGTTCATAGTTCATTCAGTCAACTAGTGACCTGTCATAAAGTGGCATTTTATAATGGTTATGTACAGGTCCTTCTTAAAAAAAATAGCATATTGTGAAAAAGTTCATTATTTTCCATAATTTAATGATAAAAATTAAACTTTCATATATTTTAGATTCATTGCACACCAACTGAAATATTTCAGGTCTTTAATTGTTTTAATACTGATGATTTTGGCATACAGCTCGTGAAAACCCAAAATTCCTATCTCAAAAAATTAGCATATCATGAAAAGATTCTCTAAACGAGCTATTAACCTAATCAACTAATTAACTCTAAAAACCTGCAAAAGATTCCTGAGGCTTTTAAAAACTCCCAGCCTGGTTCATTACTCAAACCGCAATCATGGGTAAGACTGCAGACCTGACTGCTGTCCAGAAGGCCATCATTGACACCCTCAAGCGAGAGGGTAAGACACAGAAAGAAATTTCTGAACGAATAGACTGTTCCCAGAGTGCTGTATCAAGGCACCTCAGTGGGAAGTCTGTGGGAAGGAAAAAGTGTGGCAAAAAACGCTGCACAATGAGAAGAGGTGACCTGACCCAGATGAAGATTGTGGAGAAGGACCGATTTCAGACCTTGGGGGACCTGCGGAAGCAGTGGACTGAGTCTGGAGTAGAAACATCCAGAGCCACCGTGCACAGGCGTGTGCAGGAAATGGGCTACAGAGAAGCAGCACTGGACTGTTGCTCAGTGTCCAAAGTACTTTTTTCGGATGAAAGCAAATTTTGCATGTCATTCGGAAATCAAGGTGCCAGAGTCTGGAGGAAGACTGGGGAGAAGGAAATGCCAAAATGCCTGAAGTCCAGTGTCAAGTACCCACAGTCAGTGATGGTCTGGTGTGCCATGTCTGCTGCTGGTGTTGGTCCACTGTGTTTTATCAAGGGCAGGGTCAATGCAGCTAGCTATCAGGAGATTTTGGAGCACTTCATGCTTCCATCTGCTGAAAAGCTTTATGGAGATGAAGATTTCGTTTTTCAGCACGACCTGGCACCTGCTCACAGTGCCAAAACCACTGGTAAATGGTTTACTGACCATGGTATTACTGTGCTCAATTGGCCTGCCAGCTCTCCTGACCTGAACCCCATAGAGAATCTGTGGGATATTGTGAAGAGAAAGTTGAGAGACGCAGGACCCAACACTCTGGATGAGCTTAAGGCCGCTATCAAAACATCCTGGGCCTCCATAACACCTTAGCAGTGCCACAGGCTGATTGCCTCCATGCCACTCCGCATTGAAGCAGTCATTTCTGCAAAAGGATTCCCGACCAAGTATTGAGTGCATAACTGAACATAATTATTTGAAGGTTTACTTTTTTTGTATTAAAAACACTTTTCTTTTATTGGTCGGATGAAATATGCTATTTTTTTGAGAAAGGCATTTTGGGGTTTCATGAGCTATATGCCAAAATCATCAGTATTAAAACAATAAAAGACCTGAAATATTTCAGTTGGTGTGCAATGAATCTAAAATATATGAAAGTTTAATTTTTATCATTACATTATAGAGAATAATGAACTTTTTCACAATATGCAAATTTTTTTAGAAGGACCCATTTATGTATATATATGTTGCTCATGATACCTAATAGAGTTCTCAATTCAGTTTAGTTTAATTCTGTCCCATATGTTTCACCTAAAACATAAAATAGAGTCAAATGAGACGATTTGGGTTCATATTGAGATCCTGTGGTTGCAGGAAAATCGGAGTATGCTAGCAAATCTGAAGGCAATTATTATTATTATAATTTTTTTAAATTAATTTTATTTCCATAAACTGATGAATATCCATTTTGACTACTATTTTAGGTCTTTTAAAAAAACATGAATTTAACACAGACTTTTGATATGTTGGTCTCTTCTAAATAATGATGTGGAGTTGAGCTCTGTTGGGTGTGGAGCTGCAGATCCCAGCAGGACAATCTTCATTATGAGCTTTGATTGCTTCTGCTGTTAAGGCATGCGTCTCTGAAGCTTTCTGTGGTAAATGGAGGAAACGGGGACATACACAGGAAGTGAAGATGATAGTCTGATATACCTAACGGCTCCGTGAAATTAGAGGAGCTTGTGTATGTCCCAGTGACCGCTGGATATATATATATATATATATATATATATATATATATATATATATATATATATTTACAGGCTATTTTATTTTTTTATTTTTTTTTATTTTACGTTTATATGCATGTCTTACTTTTGCCACAATTATGCAAAATTGGATGTTGAAGGACAGCCATTACATTATTTCTCTACATAAGAAAGAAAGAAAATCTCAGCAATAAGAAAAAAAGGGTTGTTTTGTCAAAGCATTTAGTCAAAGAAAACTACAGCTCTAACAGCTGTCATGATTTAAATTTTAAACACCTACAGAATGATGATAAAACACATGGGCTCTCCAAAAACAGTAATGTGCACGTGAGCCATGTTTTCAGATCAGTCTTTTGGCTGTTAATATTTGAGAGCTTAAGAAGCTGTAAAACTGATAACAGATGTTCAGTCTGACCAGAGTTCATGTTCTAGAGTGTGTGCAGCAGCATTAAAGTCCCCTAACACACTATCACTCATTACTGAAATGTCACATCTGATCAGGAATCAGTTTCCTGTCTGTGAAGAGTCCTTACTCCAACAGATGAAGACTTCCTCCCTCATATCTCTTTTATCTCTCTGTTTCTAAATGCTCTTTTTATTGTTGTATGCCACTATGCCAGAATTGAGACACTGTTTTTATATGATAGTGTTATCTAATACTGTTTACTTAGTATTTGACTTGTCTGTTTCTCTGCTCTCCAGCTCTCGGGAGGGTGCGAGCTGACGGTGGTCCTGCAGGACTTCGTGGCGAGCGGTCTGTCTGAGCTCAGTGTTCAGACCGGTCAGACGGTGGAGCTGTTGGAGCGGCCCAGCGAGCGTCCGGGATGGTGTCTGGTCCGGACCACAGACAAGAGCCCCCCTCAGGAGGGACTGGTGCCCAGCAGCGCTCTGTGTATCTCTCACTCTCGCAGCAGTGTAGAGATGGACTGCTTTTTCCCAGCAGGCAAAGGTAAGGTTCCTTTAACATTTTTTTCCCCTCAAATATATATTTTGTCACATTATAAACCCCTGCCACGTTTAATTTAATGCATCTTTTCTAAATAAAAACATACATTTATTTTAAAAAGATGTCTTACTCCACTTAATCAAAACACTTGAAATATACTGTATATTTTCATCTTGGATATAAATAGTTATTTTGCATTTAAGTTTTTTGGCAGTCTGATCAAATAAGATGATGATGTTGACACTGTTCTTCCAGTTGGATTGTTGAGTGCATTGCATTGTGGGATCCAGTGTTCCAGTTCTGTTTGTATTCCAGCACAAGCTTTTGACCAAAAGATTATGAGAAACATAAATTCAGTCATGTGTGTCCAAACCTTTGACTGGTAGTGTACGTCATACTGCAGAAACATACTCGGTTACGAACGTAACCTCGGTTCCCTGAGATACGGAACGAGTACTGCTTAAACTTTTTTAAACCAATGACAGCGCTGTGGCGATGCAGCACGCCAAAGCCCGCCAAAATGGGCGGGGCGAATGGCTATATAAGCAGGCAATCACCAGAGGAAATCAGGTCATACGAATGAAGCGACGACACTGAACCCGCAGCCTCATGGCACGGCATATAACGCAGTACTCGTTCCGTATCTCAGGGAACCGAGGTTACGTTCGTAACCGAGTACGTTCCCTTTCGATTCTTCACTCATACTGCGTATGGGGAACAAATTAAACCACGCCGTGCCACGGTAGGGAACGACAAGACTTATCTCGAACATCCTGGGGTCCAGAGGATAAGTGAGAGGGCCAGAGCCATCGAACTCTTGACGCTACACTGCTAAGACAAGTGTATCATCACCTCCACTGCTGGAGGTGGTATGATGGTATGATGTGGTATGATGACGGAGTCTGCTAGAGGCCGTCGTATCAAACCGAAAGAACCCGAGCATGCAAGGTCGGGATATCCAAGTTATAGAATCTGACAAAAGTGGACGGCGAGGACCAGCCGGCCACCTCACAGATGTCCTTGATAGAGACACCACTAGACCAGGCCCATGAAGAGGCCATCCCTCTAGTAGAGTGGGCTCTTACTCCTATGGGACACTCAAGGCCCATAGAGGAGTAACATAGAGCGATAGCTTCAACTATCCAACGCGAGAGGCGTTGCTTTGAGACCGAAGACTCCTTGGTGCGGCCACCAAAGCAGACAAAAAGCTGGTCCGATTGCCTGAACGGCTGTGACTGCTCAATGTATATCTTCAAAGCCCTCACTGGGCAGAGTAAATCCAGCTCTCGCTCACCTGACAACGGAGGCAGAGCTGAGAGGGAAATTACCTGTGCTCTGAATGGCATCGAGAGCACTTTAGGTACATAGCCATGCCTGGGTTTTAAAATGGCCTTAGAGTCATTGGGCCCAAACTCAAGGCATGCAGGGCTCACCGAGAGGGTCTGCAAATCGCCAAGACGCTTGACCGATGCTAGAGCAAGTAGCAGAGCGGTTTTGAGCGTAAGGGGCCGAAGGTCAGCTGACCTCAGCGGTTCAAAGAGAGGTCCTTTGAGTGCTCCAAGGACCGTGTGAAGGTCCCAAGTGGGAACGGTGAGAGGACGTGGGGGCTTCAACCGCCTAGCACCTCTCAAGAAACGCACAATGAGGCTCCCATCAAGGGACCATACATGCAGAGCCCAGAGTTCTGGCTGTGGATGCCAGATTGTCCTGTTTGCCTGAGAGAGGAGGTCCCGCCTCAGGGGGATCGGCCATGGGGCTTTTATGGAAAGCCTGAAAAGCTCCGAGGACCAAACTTGGCTCCTCTAGAGTGGGGCCACTAGGAGGACTCTGTGCCCGTCTTCCCTGACTCATCTGATGACCTGAGGGATCAGAGCGATCGGGGGAAAAGCATAAAGAAGGAGGCTGGGCCAGTTGTGGGCCAGCGCATCTGTTTCCTTTGAAAAATAAGTTGGGCAATGAGAGTTGCTTTCTGAGGCGAAGAGGTCAACCTCTGCCTTCCCGAAAATCTCCCAGATTTGTCATGCTGTCCGACTGGACTAGGATGTGGCGCCCTTCCAGGATCGCCTGAAAGGATTGAAGGGCTCGTTCCACTGCCAGCTGACACAGTGTCTGGGTTGTGTTCGCTGGGGTTCCACTAGATGTCCCCCTTTCTCACGGTGTCTGTCACCTTATCACTTACTGTTCCCTTATTTGGTCACCTTCCTCCTTGTTGTGTAATTGATTGTTCCCCACCTGTCTCCTGCTCCCTCATTATCCTTCTGTGTATTTATACCCGGTCTGTCTGAGTCTGTGTTACGGACTCCTTGTTTAATGTTGAGAGTAATTCATGTCCGTCTATTCTTGCCTTGCCTTGCCTTGTCTTGTGTTCGTGTCTTGTTTATGTTGTTTGGATCTTCTGGTTTTGACCCTGCCTGGACTGTTGACCCCTTTGGATTATCCCTTAATAAACGACTTACCAGCAATTGGTTCTCTCTCCTCGTTCCTTGCATCACGAGTTGTGACAGAAGGACTCCGTAAACACGAGAGCCAGCAGTATGTCGTTTTTCCATTCCCCAGCCAAGATGGCGGAGCGGAGAACCAAGTATCTTCGGCTGAATGCCCTCCGCCAAGAGGGCAATGGACTGGGTGCCCTGGCACAGGTGTGTGCACTAAAAGCATTGTTTAATGATTGCCTGGATGACCCTTTGCCTCGATGGGAGTTGAAGGGGTTGGAGATCCTGGACTTCTGGGGGTTTACCCATTACCTGCGCCATCGTGCTCAGTGGGATGCAGCAACCACGCCTGAGTCTCCAGACAAAATGGCCGCCAGCCCAGCGCCACAGCACAAGTTGGCCGCCAGCCCAGCACCACAGCACAAGATGGCCGCCAGCTCAGAGCCACAGCACAAGATGGCCGCCAGCCCAGCGCCACAGCACAAGATGGCCACTAACCCAGCGCCACAGTACAAGATGGCCGCCAGTCCAGCACCACAGTACAAGATGGCCGCCAGTCCAGCGCCACAACCCAAGATGGCCGCCAGCCTAGCGCCACAGCCCAAGATGGCCGCCAGCCTAGCACCACAGCACAAGATGGTCGCCAGCTTAGAGCCACAGCACAAGATGGCCGCCAGTCCAGCGCCACAGCACAAGATGGCCGACTCAACACCTGAGTCGCCAGTCAAGGTGACACCGATTCGCCATCATAGAGGGCGGAGGACGAGGAGACAGGCATCTACCGTTCCCCATCTACCGAGCGGGCCGCTGCCGTCCCAGAGGCGGTGCCTGAGCAGGTCGCTTCCGTTCCCAAGGCAGTGCCCGATGCTGTTCCGGAGGCCGAGGCGGTGCCCGATGATGTTCCGGAGGCCGAGGCAGTGCCCGAGACCGTTCCCGATGGCGTGACCGAGGCGGTGCCTGAAGCCGAGGCGCCTCAGGTCTCCACAGGCAGTCCAGAGTCCGAGCTGTAAAACTGGGGAGGCAGAAGCCATCAGCCCTAGCATCCTCTGAAAGAACTTCAGAGGGAAACAGGCTTTGTTCCTGACAGAGGCTGTGAGCTGTTGAAGTACCAGAGCGCGCTCTGGTGATATGACCGCCCTCATATTGACTGAGTCGAAAACTGCTCCCAGGAACGTAATACGTTGGCTGGGGAGCAGTGAGCTCTTGGCAAAATTGACCCTGAGTCCTAGGCACTCTAAGTGGCTCAGGAGCACGGATGGAATGGAAGAGCTGCAGAGGAAGTGCGTAGGCGGGCCAAGTAGGGGGCGCGCCATGACTTTGTCAGCTCATCATGAACTTCAGGGAAGAACGGGGCATAGCGCTGGCGTGGGGCCTGGCAGCGTCCTGGCAGGTACCACTCGTCCAGCCTGCTGCGTGTCGGCTCTTCAGGGGGGGCCCACTCCAGATGGAGTTCCTCAACGGCCTTGGAGAGGATGCGGAGAAGCTCGGCATCCATCCCAGCTCTGGCGACGATGGGCTCCAGTGACGGCAAGTGGGCGGGGTCAGAATCACCGCGAGTTATTTTCTCTGTTTTATGTATGCTGCTGATTCCAATCATTCCAGTATTGCATCACAAAGCAGGTGATAAGTCTGCTGATGACAGTTTCACCTGCTGCCACACAAACAACAACAGCATCCAACTCATGCAATCTTCACTCATGCTGACATGAGCTTTACACATCAGTGAATCTTTCTCATCTAGTTCAGAAGTTCAGCTCAAGTTATCTGTATTGGAACGTGTGTTTCCTTTTTCAAGGGTTTCATATTTAAAGTGCTTTCAAAAAAGAAAGAGAAAAAGTGTATCGGGGAGTGTATCGACCCTTGTGGTGTCCCGTAAGCATACTATAGCTGGACACATTGTCATGACTTCACGTTATCACATCCAGCAAACTGACTGAGCCTTTGTCTGAAAGTGAAACATGAGAGAGATTCTGTTGGGCTCCAGTGACGGCAAGTGGGCGGGGTCAGAATCACCGGCCCAGTCCTCCGTTTCAGAAGCCGCGAGTGACATGGAGTCGTCAAGCGGATCGTCCTCCGATCCGCCAAAAGAGACAAGGTCGCTCACTTCAGCCGAGGGACGCTGCTCTGGGCGTGAGAAGAGGACAGGGGAAGGCTCTCTAATTGGGAGGGTGAGGAACGCGGGCGCTGAGCCGGCGTGAGCTTACCCAAACCCGGGCACTGAGCCCCTCTTCCCCGCTGTCTTTCCCAGGCAGAAAACACACTCACCATGGCCGTCGTCATCATGCAGAAGGCGCTCTTTTAGAGCGGTGAAAACCGCTGGAAAAAGCTCTTTTGTGATCGCCGGATGGCGGCAGGAGATCGCTGAGAAGCGGCCGGAAGCGGGAAGCGGGTGGCCGAGATCGGCGCTAAAAGCGGCTGTCTGCGAGAACACTGGCGCTGCAGGTGGTCGGCGGTTTCAGCTGGTCCGCTGCGGTGCCTCTTCGGCGGCGAGAGCTCGTTCCAGGCGAAGGTGTTCAGCAAAGATCCAGTGAAGTGAAGTCGTCGCTGAAGGAGTAAGATCTGATTTCCTCTGGCGATTGCCTGCTTATATAGCCATTTGCCCCGCCCATTTTGCTGGGCTTTGGTGCGCTGCATCGCCACAGGCTCACGCAGCTACACAGCGCTGTCATTGGTTTAAAAAAGTTTACAGATTAAACCAATGGCAGTGCAGTTGCACTGCGTTATTGAAAAAAGGCTTCAGTATCGAGGAAAAAAGGAAGGAGCTTTTCCCCATACACAGTATGAGTGAAGTATCGAAAGGGAACAGTGTGAGTTGTAAAGTAGTGCACAGTGAACCTTCCTGTTGATACGGTAGTTTTATGAGTGAATGGGTAGCCTGGTCATAGTGTTTGCATTTTGTGCATTTGCAACTTTTGTCCACTAGTAGGCACCATCACTCTAGTGTGTCAAATTGACTCCCGAAGTGCTCTTGACATTATTCACACCCTAGGCATGTACGACTCAATGTCCTGATCCCCTCAGTAAACATACGATCTTGGGCACACTTGCTGTTTGTTTTCAGTGACAAGAGTTGTCTCTCCTTTATCCTCTTGACAGGATAGAGATGTTACACAAATATACTTGGAGGCCGTTTACCCCAAACACTGCTGTGATCCTATTAGCATCAGCATCTAGCTCACAGGATACAGCACTGAAGATTTTTTTATAGTCAAAATGAAAAAAAAAAAACATTGATATAACTTTTCTAATGTGGCATAAGTCAGAGTAAATCGGGATCATGTACAATGTACAGTGTTTCCACAAAAAGGCATAACTAGTTTGCTTACAGGCTGCAGACCAGTATTCCTGTAGACTGTTTCCATTGTGTTCATTTAATGAATAATGTAAATGCATTATTACTCGCTATTACTATATCTCACACTGGAATGCCCTAAAAATGGGAAGCAATGGAAGTTTTCTCTGGAATGTGGAACATTCCATTTCCTCGTGTGTTGCATTTTAACAACCATCTTTCATTTACTGTAACTCATGAATAATTTGCTGAAGTAGAAATGTCATTGAAGAGTTCAGCACTTGAGTTGTTACATTTCTCATTGTTTTAGTCTCCTGGGTTTGAGTTCATGTTAGTCAGATAGAGGTGTGTGTGTGTGTGTGTGTGTGTGTGTGTGTGTGTGTGTGTGTGAGAGAGAGAGAGAGAGAGAGAGAGAGAGAGAGAGTGCTGTGTGCACTGCTCCTTTAATATTGAGTCTATTTTAGTCTCTGTCTGATTTGCATAGCTCCTCCTGTCTGTTGTGCTGGGATATTGTGTGTCATTACCATAAAGATTCCGCTGCAAAATGCAAAAAAGGCCTGATGCAGAGCTCCTAGCAGGACACCTCAATATGGAAATGAAGGCAGCGTCCATGCAGCTCGGAAACATAATACACCTATTACAGTCAGAAATCAATTATCTGGAAATTCTGCTTAATTCTCTATTTGATGATGCTATCCATCTGAGACTGAAGTGTGTGAGACAGCTGTAATGACACACGTACTCTGAGATGATGATCTAGATGTTGACTTTGATTCAAGATGTTTCCTTGAAAGATCTAATGCATCTCAACAGGGTTCGTGTTTTGTCATTGCATTACGTATTTATTTTCTCTGTTTTATGTATCAGTATCTGTATCAGTGAATCTTTCTCATCTAGTTCAGAAGTTCAGCTCAAGTTATCTGTATTGGAACGTGTGTTTCCTTTTTCAAGGGTTTCATATTTAAAGTGCTTTCAAAAAAGAAAGAGAAAAAGTGTATCGGGGAGTGTATCGACCCTTGTGGTGTCCCGTAAGCATACTATAGCTGGACACATTGTCATGACTTCGTTATCACATCCAGCAAACTGACTGAGCCTTTGTCTGAAAGTGAAACATGAGAGAGATTCTGTTGCTCCGCCTCTATCTCCTCTCTGTAAGTCCGGCTGAATGAGAGTAATCACTCATTGGTGCGGGTGCAGTCCTCCGGGAACATCTCTCTCTCTGTGCTGAGACATGCATGTCTGAGCGGTCATGAGGAGTGATAAGAGTGTGCGCTCCTGCTGCGGCTGGATTTCCTCTAAATGCTGCTGCTGCTGTCATGTGGGAGGTGGGTTTCACAGATGCTGTTCTAGAACTGCAGAATAATGTAGGTTTGCATTGATCTGGTTTACCCATGTGACCTGTTGAAGTAGTTTATTCATCCCTTGTATTGAATGTGCACTTGTGGCTCTTAAAAGAAAAACTGTATTTGCAGATAATATTAATGAAATAAAAGGCCAGTTAAGTGTGCTAATGACTTTTTAACAACCTTAATTAAAATGTGCACTTTACAATAATGTCTAGTTTTACTTTGAAGTATACTTTAAATTATTGTTTTAATAATAGTTTTCGTTCTTTATAGAAGTACACTTATTTTGACTAACATACTAAAGTATTTGCAAAGCATTTGAAATGTAATGTATTATAAATGTAATTGCAGCTTCTTCATTGGAATGTAGTAGATATAATTCAAATACATGACATGCGAGTTTCCAATACATTTAAGTATATTTTTGATTACCATAAATGCTTGA
This sequence comes from Carassius auratus, assembly GCF_003368295.1. Taxonomy (NCBI): domain Eukaryota; kingdom Metazoa; phylum Chordata; class Actinopteri; order Cypriniformes; family Cyprinidae; genus Carassius; species Carassius auratus. Next base: position 21,421,650 of record NC_039276.1, read on the forward strand.
CAGTACATTTGACACTTTAAAGTAGACTTCAAATATATTTCAAAGGTGACAGAGTTATGAAATTACACGTATATGTACTCAAGTCCTACTTAAGTGGGTCAAAAAAGTGCACTCACATTTGACTGTATTTGAAATGATTTAATTTAAACTATCTAAAATCTTTATTTAATTACAAATAACATGCAACCGAGTATCTGAAAACATTCAATTCAGTTTGTGTGTAAGTATATAATTTTAATTATGAGTACTTTAATTTAAAATTGAAGTGCATTTATTTTCCCCAAGGGATAAAATGAAGGTGTCTGTTCTTGAAATAATTACTTTTGGGCATTTATTACTTAATCTGATAGATAATTTGTTTTATCTTGCATGTCATTCATATCTCTGGTTGGTGGTTTGAAATGATATTGACTGTAGCGCTACAGTTGTTTGCTCTGTCTTGTGTCATGGGTAGATGAGGGTTGTTTGCACACGCGTGTGTGTTGATGACAGGGTGAAGTACCTCTCTGCTCTTCTCTAATGTGAACTAAAACGGCTCTTTCTATGACTCTCTCGCTCTCTCCGTACTCATTATCTCAGGAAGTTGCTCTGCAGAAAGAGACCGGGCTAAAAACACAACCTCTGTTGTGTCGATGTCATTACATTCAGTCATTATTCTGCAGTTTTTTCGAGTCTGAGGCTTTGGCGTGGGCAGTATCGTAGTTTTGGTCGTGCCTGAGCAAAAGGGAGCAGGCACTTTAAATAAGTCGGACATTCAGGTTCTTTGATCTTATTGAAAAATAAACCGTAGAACACGGTTCAAGACACCCATAGACACATGCTAAACCCGAGTAACCGTACGAATGAAAATTAAATCTTGTTTTATTTGTTCTGAAACGGAAGTCATTTAAAATTGTACCTCCTATTTAATTTTAATTTCAACAGTGTACAGTAAAAGTGCAATGCTCTCTGTATCTTATGCTGGCAACACTGGAAACTGTGTCTATTCAAGGCACTGTATTTCCTCGTCAGATTTCCTCAGATATATTAGAGAGATATAATTAAAGTGAGAAATTATTTGATTTAGAGGTGCAGTAAGTCATTGGCATCAGTTGAAGATATTATAAAAAAAAGTTATCTTTGTGAGGATGACTGGCTAAAGCTAGAATTATGCATTGCTGCTGTTTTAATAACATATAAGTGCAAATTATAGGCTAATTTAATGAGTGAACACACACATGAATACACAGGTGTGACATGTCTGGACAGCCTGGATTACACCGAGTTAAACAGCTGTCAATCAAACTCAAACTGAATTGCTTATGAAGCTGTTACCTGCTGTGTTGTGGTTTTGTGTCTTACTCAAATTTCACATTCATTTTGGCATTACTAGTGTTGACATAGTAATGCATATTTCTGGGTCTGAGGTCGTCAACCGCTTTGAGTGAAACAAACAGGTTGTCATCTGGTAATTATGGTAATTATGACATGGCATGAATGCATTAATGCAGTGTACTTATTACTTATTACCAGACTAATTTATTCTTCACTCTTTGTGCACTTGTAATCTGTTTTACTAAACATCTTGTCACGGCCAAAAGGAGTGCCCATCAAATGTGTCTTAGAGAAGGATCCCACCTTAAAAAGTATGTCCTGGGACATGCAAATAGTTCTCAACTCAAACCGTTGACTAGACGGAGCCAGTGTTTGTTTAATGTAAATGGCCCTCCATACGTGTGCAGCTTCTGAGGGCTGATGTCCTTCTCGTCCTGTGTCCTGCACCATAACTGTACTGACCGATCCAGCTGCTTGCGTTGGCATCCAGACTTATGTAATTTAATAGTAGTTTACAGACTCTAAATGTAGACATCTAATCGTCACTGTATATACTATGTGACATGTAGAAATGTGCCCAGTGTGCACAGGCTGGATTCTTTGCATGATTTGTGGTATTACATAAGACAAAGCAGTGTGAGGAAATGCAAGAATCAAGCAGAACGTGTCCCAAACAAGAAGCCTGTAGTAGACTACACCTCATGGAGTTTAACATGAAGAGAAGATTAGTTTGTCAGGCACTGTGTCACTTGCAGTATCCAAGTGTGCATCACTGGGATTTTTATCACTAATGTACTATTATAGTTTTTGTAAAAATTCTGAATTAGATATTTTGGTCACATTGGTATTTATTTCAAGGTCCAATTCTTGTTATTAACTACTCCTAATTAGCAGTTTATTAATAGTTAGTAAGGTAGGTTTTGTGTATGATTAGGAATGTAGAATATGGTCATGCAGAATAAATGCTTTATATGTACTAATAAACAGCCAGTATGTTAATAATAGGCATGCTAATAAGCAACTAGTTATTAGTGATAAACGGTCCCTATACTTAAATAACAAGTTTTAGTAATTTGTTTAAATTTGTATTATATTATTTAATGTGTATTGTTTATTTATCTATTTGTTTTATTTGTTTACTACAGTACTTCAAGGTTAACTAAATGAAAAAGGTTGCCTCATCAACTAGCTAATTTGATTAAGATGATTAGATATTAAACATCAGTAAAGTGTTGTTGTTGTTGTTGTTGACTAATGTCTGACTTCTTGTATAGTTACTTTGATGTACACTTATGGATACTGTTATACAAGATGTGGGTCACTGAATTATTATAAATTCCCCCCTTGCTATAATTGATGATACTCTATGTATTGTGTTTAGTGTTGATTAACTGACTTAACTGTTAATTGGTACAGTAGTGTTGTGCATGACTCCTGCAGTTTTTGAAGAGCAAATTAGTTAAAATCCTCTTTTCATCGAAAGAGCCTTAGTGGCTCTTTGAAGACGGCTTCAGGAGAGAGATCATGTGGGAACATAGCAATTATTGTCCTGTTGTTCTTCCTCCTGAGCGCTGGGAACATTAAGAGTAAGTAATACTGTAATGTACAGTCAGTAGAAATGTGTCGTGAGGCAAGAGGTGTTGTCAGGTTAAGGCATGTGAAACTCCTCACCTATAAATGAATGCTGTCCGTCTGGACTGCCTGTGTGTTTCACAACCGAATCTAGTGTGAAGTATCTGGAAAAATGACACACACTTTAAACATGCCTGGGTTTCAGTCAAGTGCAGAGACTCAACAGATGATGAGGACACATCTGCCTGCTTCAGTGGAGACTACACCGTTCTCTCCGACGCACCTCTGTGTGTTAGGAAGTCATGTGGAAGAAGGAGGAATTTATGAATGGATTGTAAATATTTCTCAGATATGAAGGCCTTGAATCTAAAGTGAAACCTAAAAGCTGAAATGAATTGTCATTTCTTATAGCTATATATGCAAGTTAAGTTGAGTTAGGAGACAGTAATCAAACTGTTGTGTGTAATTTGTGGTACAAATGCTTCTAAATGATAGCTTGTTTATTCGATTTTGTTTCACTTTCTCAAATTAATAACCATGACATAATTTTTTTCAGTCTCTCTGTGGGAAGTATCAGGGGTAAGATGTGGGAGTATCAGTCACTCTTTCACAACGGCGCTGAGAACTCTGACTCGGAGACTTTTGGGGGCGTTTTCTCTCTTTGAGGATTTCAGGGGAGTTGCCATGCCACAGTACTCCTCAAATGAAGCCATGCATGGTATTTTTACTGCACAGATCTGCGGGATTGAGTTGCAATAGGCCAGTGAAGTACCTATGAGTAGAAAAACAGAACAGAACATGAAGGAAGTGATGTCACAATTGGTGAAAGTAGAGAGTCAATTAGAGTGTTCTGTCTTTAGCACTGAGTTTTCTTTCTTTTTTTTTCTTTTTTTTAAAATACCAGTCACTTCTGTAAAAGTCAAACTGATATTTTTAACGAAAACTGGGAATGGAAAACGGTCTGCAAAAGGACTATTTATGCTTCACAGCTTCAGTGACTTAAATTTACAGACCATGAAATTATTATTATAATTATTTATTATTATTATTATGAAACAAAATTATATATATATATATATATATATATATATATATATATATATATATATATATATATATATATATATATATAAACCTAAACATGCATTTTAGTAATATTAAGATCATTTATTTGCAGCATTGTATACCTATTTGAGTCATTCTTGTCTATCAATGAAACTGCATTTTTTACCAAATCATGTTCCTCATATTTTAGTTTTGGTGCCTTAATGTGAGCAAAATTTCATATATTTTTCTAAATTAAGTTGTAGAAGAAAAAAGAGCATTTATGTTCACACTGTTCACATCACTTTCATCTATGAGGTTTCAGACGTACTTGTAACTTAAACCATGCAATGTTGCAGTTCCTAATAAAGTTACTAGCCAAATGAAGAGTAACGGACTTTCGACACAATCTAATTTACTAGCCATGGTCAGTTTTATTCAGAATTGTGGCATATTTATTTATACATGTTCAGTTCTATAACAATCCTTGCAGGAGCTTTCCATGAGCAGGACTCTGATATCTGTTAGTTGGTTTTTCTTTGTAGTAAAAGTAGTCATATGATCCAGATGCTGCTTTCTGTGGAAATGTGATGTGACCACTTAAAAGAACAAAGAACTCTGTCTGTCTCTCGGTTACTGATGCAGCAGCAGGAGAAGTGTGTGTGTGTGTGTGTGTGTGTAAAGGGCAGTGCTTAATGACTGTTCTCATTAAAGCCTCTCTTTGCTCCACACATAATCACACACTCACAAGACTCCGCGTTTGTCGTCAGTCGGTCTGTGTATTACGCAGGTTCGCTCTTCAAAAAGCTCAACAGCACTTGACGGGATGCACTCCAACAAGCAGCAGATGAACACACACTCTCGTGATGGCTGGTTCTCGTGAATGGCTCGCACGTGTTCAGTCTAGCCTGGTGGTTCTGTTTTAGGACTCTGACAGATCGATGCTCCGTTGGGGCATCTGTTGTTGTAGAGATTCACTTATATTTCAGTCACAAGTTTTACGGTCAACTCTCAAAAGGTCAGTTCCTCTAATGAGTCAGCCATTAAAGAGCGTACTAAATGCACAGATGTCATCCACACATGGGCGTTTGGAACAAGTTCTTCTTGTGGTTATGAGTATGGAATGATATTCCGGACATTATTCAAAAGGAATTGCAAATTGTAAAATGTGACATAATCCAAAGACAAATGCAATATATGAGACTTGTTGATCTTATCATGAATCAGCAAGAGAGAAAAAAAATACATGGAAAGTTTTCAGTGATGCTTCAGTGAGATATAATGCCAATTATTGTTTGAAATGTTAACATGTTAAATAGTGCATGATTAGAATTAGGAATCCACGACATTGGAAATTTGGCTTATTACCACAGTAATTTTATATATATGATGAGCAATATTATATATCTGCACAGTTTTGTCTCCTATTTGTTATCTATGGATACCGGGAATTTTAAAACCTGCTGATATAAGCAATTATATTATGCGTAATATACCATATTATGCATCTCTAGAATTAAATGTTGCATTACAGTTGATTAAAGGGGTCATATGATGCGATTTCATATTTCATAAAGTTTCCCTTTCTCTTTGAAGTGTTACAATCTGTTCATAAATAGTTAAGTTCCCTAAAGTTGCAAAGACTAAAGTCTCAAATCCAAAGGTATATTCTTGATAATAGTTAAGATTGGTCCTCGCCCTAATAAAATGCCTCATTTAAACACGCCCCCATGTCTACATCACTGTGTGGTAAGTTTTACATAACGCTGCCCAAATGTTCTTGCAAATAAAGAAGGCATAACTTTGATTCTCGCTGTAGTATTGTTGCTGCCACCATGCTGTGTTTCATTGTGAAAGCGAAAGTGAAAGCGAGGACACGACTAGAGATCAGTGGTTAAGTTGTATTTACAACACTGTTCCAAAACAGTTCAACCCAAATATTTAGATGTGTGCAATGCATATTATGGAGGACTGCTTCCTGATCCTGGGAGTAGTCTACAATGGCGGTCGTTTTGACTCAGTCAAGTCATCGTTTACATATGTAAAGGATTTGCCACTGATGATTAAAAGGCAAGTTTTGAGCAGTGTAGAATAGTGCTCGTTGTTTCTGTGCCGGGAGACAGCATCACAGTATGGCCAGGGTTGTTACATTTCCACCACACGCTTTAGGTATTCGGCCAATCACAAAGCACTGGATAGCTGGACAATCAGAAAATACCTTGCTTTTCAGACCGATGAGCTTTGTAAAAATCAAAGTGTTTCAGAAAGGTGGGGCATAGAGGAGAAACAATAATGTACAGTATGTGGAAAATGTTTTTTATTTTTATTTTTTATTTTTTTTATTTTTTTACCTTAAACCACATAAATCCATTTTATTAAACCAAACACACAAAATAATGTTATTTTTAGCAACATCATATGACCAATTTAATATATAACTAATTGTAATTAGATTAAAAGGGGGCCAAACACCGAACCCTGAGGCACCCCCGTGTGAAGTGAAGTAAGGGATAATGTACATCCAGCCAGTTGTTCTCAGAATAAACCCAGACAGGATGATCAAGGGACCAAGGCTCAAGATGATACAGTGGAGGATTTCGTTTTCTGGGGTCAAAAGGTTTGAGATTGAGGATTGATCATCTGAAAATGGGTCTTTATGGGATTATTTTCCCGCCAAATGTTTTGCAGTCACAGAGCGAAAAATAACAAGCAAAGATCAAATATTTAAAAACACGTGTAAAATAATAACACACAAAACCGAAAAACAAATGCAGTTTTTTTTAAATAACAAAAAGGTTTCCTGCTCATATGTAATTTTTTTTGTGTGCTTGTGGTTTTTTCCCCTTTGCTTTTGTTTCCACGTTCTGCGCTTGCGTTTCTAAAAGTTGCAGTTTGAGTTTCATGTAAATCAGGGGAGGCTTCAGCGTCACCATTGGCCGCAAGTTCTAGATTGACAGCTGTGCCTCTAGCCAATCAGTCCAATGGGGAGTTGATGTCACTCCAATGCGACTCGTGGTTGCTGTGGCAGGTGTGTGTGTGTGTGTGAAGTAGAGGGTGATGATGTCACGGGAGTGAATTTTCAAATCTCTCCCGTCCCCCTCCCGCAAAAAAATTATCCCGTCCCAATCCCACGAAAAAAAAAAAACGGGAGAAATTCCCGTCCTATTTCCCGGAATGACTCACGATCTCTCCCTCTCCCATGTTGTTTTATATTTTATTTATTTCTTTCAGACGGAATCTTTCAGTTACAGTGAAAAAATACAGCATGCCCACTTTAGTTAAATAATTTTTTTGTTAGTTTTTTTTTTTATTATTATTATTGAACTGAAAGCAATCTTAATGCTCATTGTGCATTTCACACACGTTTTCTATTTTTATTTTTCATTTGAGCATAGACATTGCACTCTGAGAGTGGCACTCTCTTTAGATTTATTTTTCATAGATGGAATTTCTCGCTCAAGTTCACATTTTAAGAGCAAGTGAGAGCACTGCTGCCTCCATCTGTCCTGCTGTTCAGTGTCCACACACATTTCAATAGCGCACATTTCTGTAGGTCAACATTAGATTGAGCGGCCATATGAAGTTATTACTACATATGTCTTTTGGATGAAAAGCTGTATTTGAGGTCTATGAATGATAGGTGGACTTCTGGATGTACTGCCCGATGTAGGCTACTGTACCACATAGACCAGCCATTACCGATCTGTCCTTTACCTACCACACCAGAGCAAACAGGAGGAGAGCATAAAGACACAGGGCGAGTACAATTGAGTCCAAAATTAAAATATAAACCTACAGTTTATACTTTATTTTTTTAAAAGGTAGGCTATATTTGTGTAGAAAGTTGGGGATCAAAGTGTTATTACGATTCCAGGTCCCACCAAAAAAATTTTCCAGTCCCGTCCCAATCCCGTGATAGTGATTTTGTTTACAATCAATGTCAGTCTCTAGTGTGAAGATGGATAACCAGCGTCAGCAGGCAAATCCCGGACAATCTCAGGTAATTGGTCTTAAATATTTTGTTAGTGGGTGACAGAAACATTCCCTTTGTGTGATATTTAATGCGCATCTTGTCAGTAAAGCTGGTTGTGTAATCAAACGTAAATCTCAATCACCGTATGACATGAGAATGATCACTGTATGACATCAAAGTCCCGCACGAGCAATCCGAATGCATTGGATCCGTATGCTCTCTTATTGCTCTCTCGCGGTACTTTGATGTCCTACAGTGATCATTCTGTGCAGCTGCTTCAAGTCAAACACTAATGCTGCTCCTTGTGAAAGCGTGCAGGTGATGGAGATTTACCGCTGATTACACAACCAGCTTTACTGACAAGATAAATTAAATATCGCGTGTGATTTATTGTGCAGCCCAACTGCCTAAAATATAAAGTATTGGTAAATAAACCAAACTAACAAGACACGTGTTAACAGGCTAGATATCGGCCTACTCTGACTACATAGTAACTACATACTAACAAAATATTTATGACTTATTACCTGAGATCATCTGGGATTTGTCTGCTGACGCTGGTTATCCATCTTCACACACCTGCCACAGCAGCCACGAGTCGCATTGGAGTGACGTCAACACCCTCTTGGACTGATTGGCTAGAGGCGCAGCTGTCAATCTAGAACTTGCGGCCAATGGTGATGCTGAAGCCTGCCCTGATTTACATGAAACTCAAACTGCAACTTTTAGAAACGCAAGCGCAGAACATGGAAACAAGAGCAAAGGGGGAAAGACCACAAGCACACAAAAAAATAACATATGAGCAGGAAACCTGATTTTGTTTGCGATTTGGAAAATGTTGAATTCATGTTTCAGATTTGTATAATCCATGACTGCGCTGTTTGTTATTTTAAATATTGTAATTGCGTTATTATTTTACACGTGTTTTTAAATATTTTATTTATGTGCATTATTATTTGATCTGTGACTGCAATACATTTGGCGGGAAAATAATCCCATAGGTCTTGCCTACTACTGAGCTTCCGGACTGATCTCTATTGAATGTCCTCTTGATGCCTGACTAAAGCAAACTTGAGCAAAACTTTATGTGACAGGAAAGAATAGAGCTGATTGAAAACATCGTGTTCAGGTGATTTTGACTGGGAATGTGAGGAAACCAATATATCACTAGTTTAGGGTTAATTAAATTCATTCAAACTTTATAACTCAAGTAATATTTACTACAAAATGTATTTAAAAATGTAAGTGCTTTAATAGACTTCCATTGTAAGTTCATTATTGTAAGTATATTTTCTGTTTGTTTTCTTTGTAACAATCTGAGGGGTGAGTCTGTGAAATATGGTCATTAACAACATGTCACAGATGTTGTCCATAGTCTGTATGCTCCCAGAAAAGCATAAACACTGTGGCTATTTGGTGCTTTCAAAAAATAGTTCTGTTTGTTTAACTATCCCAACCATTGTGTCAACCAGAGGTGTGAGTTTGGTGTGGGACTGCCTGTTTTTCTGGAGTATTTGAGTATCCTATTTTCCCCAACTAGTATTTTCACAATAACATTTGGTAATATCAATGATGCAGAAATTTAATATTATACATTTAATATATAAATCTAATCATAACTTAATTTGAATTTTAACTAGAATTTTTTGTAAAAGAAAATATTTTATGATTGATTATCACCTTCATCATGAACTTCACTCTCATTCATCGTTCTCTATGTTCTTTGTCCAACAGAAAACTATACGATTAGCAGCCCAGAAGGAAAGACAGAGTCCGTGTCCACATTGCAGCCGCAGGCATCCCTGAACTCCCTGCAGAGCAGCTCCCCTGGACCCAAGCGCTCTGGGAATACACTGAAGAAATGGTTGACCAGCCCGGTCCGGCGCCTCAGTCACGGAAGCAACATCAAGAAGATCCCTAGCAAACAGAAGCAGAAACGTGATGGACGTAAGAGCATTGATCTGGGACCGCCTGAGCAACAAGATGACACTCTGGAGGAGGTATTGTACATTTCTTTCCACTTACTGGAATGTTAATCGTTTTCATACTACATTGAGAGACAACTTGCATTATTACTACGCTATATGACCACCAAACCACAATGGTGGTTGCTCTCTCTGCAATACAATATTTTTACTGTTTTTGTTCTGCAGTTCTCACACAGACAGACCCGAATTTTTGGCCATTTCGTTGTTTTGCATATGTGTTTTTCATGACAATTCAGTAACAAAACATTTTTATGTTCAAAAAGGTACATCTCAACTGTTCATCTCAACTGTTTTTCTCAGATTTTCACACCATTTCATTAGTCATTTTAGCAGAACACATACAGTTAATCAATAACATGGGGTTTTGAATTTTGTAGGCTTTGGCTTGCTTAGTTGGGGACACTGGCAATATTGTTGACTTGACTGCACAGACTGAGTGTTTTCTATTGTCCTCTTGCATTATCAGCACACATTTTTCCTGTTTAACACTATAAGACTGCTTCGACACAATCTGTGTTGTATAAAGAGCTAATAATAATAATAATTTTTCAAACATAAATCCAGTCCAGTCTTTCGGTAGCAGGACAGACTGAACTAAATTGCCATCATTTGTTTATTTAAAGAATATTTTCACTTTGACATAAGGATTCCCAAAAATAATGTTTGTTGTGGATATTTTACTTTGGTGTAGCAACATGTGGTGATGGTGGACAGCAGTTTTTACGTCAGAGTCTTTTATAACCACGCCACTATTTGTTTTATTTTTACGCAATTATGGACGTAGAGAGAAAAGGAGGCCTCTTGTTCTGTCGGCTGTATTAATGGTGTATTAAAGGGCTGCTATGGCCCCGGCAGCAGCCGTTCAGATCTGAGGCTGATGATTAGCCTGACTTTTTAAAGCTGTGCACCATATAATGTGCTGGTACAAAAGAGCCTCTGTATTTCAGAAGCAGGGTATGTGAACCCCTCCACAATGGCCCTTATTAACCACGTCTGCTGTCTTTCAGAGCAAATTCTTCACCAATAAATTCTGAGCATTCAAAATGCTGCTCTAGAAGCCAAATAATAAAGCAGTGAACCACTTAAGGCTGTGTGATACTGTTTTATCAAAGGTTAAGGTGTTTGTTAGACATAAGTGTGATAATATCACTCTAATGTGTTGCTTTGAGTCATTATGGTTTAGTAATAACATTAAAGACACCAATGTTCAATATACAAAGCAACATAATTATCAGTGAGAGCATTTACATGCACGTTCTTAAGCCGATTATGCTTAATAAGCCGAAAATGCAATTGTTCATGTAAACACGGTAACCCGTTGTCTTTTATCGCATTAAGGTCATAAACGTAAGCATAAACCAGTCACAACTGGTTGTTTTTTGCCTCTTACCCCGATTTCACGCGGCATGTAAATGCAATAACCCTCTGTTCAGCTCTTCTGGACACTGGCCCTCCAGGACCGATTTAAAATGTACTTTAAACATTTGATTTGGCATTATTTCAAAGTGCAATTTTTAGAAGTGTACTAATATTTGTTAAAAACATGGTCATGGTTGCATATACTCTCTTTAAGCACACTTATAAAGTGGCCTTATTCTATTAATAATAAATAACCTGCAAGTCATTTTTTTTTAAATATACTTTTTAAGATTCGAAGTACACTGGAAGTGCATGTTCAATATAATAAAGTGCACTTCTTTTACACTAGAGGTTGATCTGTTCTGTAGTCACAGGGGTGTTTATGAGAACTGCTATGACACGGTTGTAACACGCATTGTGAATTTGCTGATCGACTTGCTCTTGTGTTTCCAGAGAGTGCGTAAAGTAGAAGGAAAACTCTCCAAATCTTCATCAGGGATGCACAGCGGAGGAGAGGAAGAGCCTGAGGACGAGTCCCACACTCCCCTGCCTCCACCAATGGAGATCATCAAAGACCCGTCTGCTCAGGAAGAGAAGGTACACACACACACAGCGTGACGAGAGTCATGTCACAGGGTGATTAATGTGAAGAGAGATTTATTAAATACTAAGTGTGTCACTCATCAAGTGTTCATAAGTATCTGCACCTGCCTCCCTCACACACACACACACACACACAGTGGCTTTACTAACTCTGTTTTTCCTCCCTGATGTTAACATCGCCAGTAACTGCTCTCGGGTGGAGGTTCCTTGTCTCACATTCAACTAACCACAAATCCACCCTGTTGTTGCAATGAAGCTTAAATTCTGTATTTGTGACACTTTTACTGTTGCACTCAGCTCTGGCTCTGTTATACGCTGTGCCTTGGGATTGCACTAGTAATGTGTTTACAACCCAGTGCCGTCTGATGGGGTGAATCTTGAAAAGAACATGACCTTATTTCACTTTAAAATCAAAAGTAAAATCTAAGAAATAAGAAATTAAAGACAATTAATGACAATTAAGCACATTTCCCAACAAAATTATAGTTAATCTGTTGTCATTTTCATGCTTTTTTTTTTTAAATCCCCATTCTCACAGTATTATTTTTTTTAGCCGTATATTGAACTGATCAAAACTGACAGTAAATAACTTTTTCAATTTCAAATCAATGCTATTATTTATATTCTATTCTAACTTTCTGTTCATCAAAGAATTCTAAACAATGTGTCACCGTTTCCTCAAGAATATCAAGCAGCACAGCTGTTTTCAACATTGATAATGATCAGAAATGCTTCTTGAGCAGCGACGCGTGGTTTCTGAAGGATCATGTGACTCTGACACATGTGCCATTACAGAAAGAAATTTTGTAATATATTCAAATAGAAAACAGTATTTTTAACCTGGAATATTTCAGAATAAATTTGTTTTACACAATAAGATCGACAAGAGACTTCTTATAGAGACACCTTTGAATAGTAGTGTATACAACAAATATGGTCATGAGTATTATGCATCACATATTGTGTCATAAATATAACAAATTGTACAGGTGTTGTTGTTTTTTAGTTGTTTTTCTTTTCTTTTTTTTTTAGCTATTATTATTAATAATTTTTCTTTTGATTTGGAGGTGAAATGTCTGGCATGTTCTTGGCATGGCCTTTGCTTCTCTTCTTCTCCTGGGCTAACCCAGCACCTGAGCTCTATCTGCTCTGATCTGCTCGTGTGTGTGTGTGTGTGTGTGTGTGTGTGTGTGTGTGTTCTTTCCTCTCTCCTCCTCACCTGCTGTCATATAGTCGTCCGTGCTGCTGGCTTCGAGGCAGAGCTCGGCTGACGTCCCCAGTGCTACCGAGCTTGTCAGTGCTATAGAAAAACTGGTCAAAACCAAGATGGTGAGTGTGCCACTGAACCCGATCTCCTCTCCTGGCACAAGCAGAGAGCTTTGATCAACTAACCTCCTGGTTTTCCTCTTTCCCGTTCTGTTTTCTCTTGCTCTGAGACGATCCCAACTCTTGAGCATCTGTTGAACTGCTGTGATTTTGTGCAGTAGTCTCACACGCCCACGTCTTGTGTTCTGTGTGGCTCTGTAACCTGTTTTATAGGTGTAGAAAAACCTGCTAGGATTTGTGTTAGATGTCATTGTGTTCGTTTAAGAGCATGTTTCTGTTTCAGTTAATTGTCCACCAGTTTGCTCTATTCAGAGATTAAGTTTCCCTTAAAGCTGCCGCATGCATAAAATGTCTCTATTGTCTGACGGATTCTGAAACATGTCTTGAGACCTTAAATTGGGATGTAGGGTATGACATTGTTTCCCAACTCTGTTCCTGGAGGTGCATGAGCAGTGCATTAAATATATATTTATATTTAAATTCATGAAGTTCAATTACAGTGTGTGTTCTACCACATCAGACCTGGCTCTGATTGGAGTCTCTTGTACAGTATTTGCATGTGTCTCTGTTCCTCTAGACACTGGAGCCAGGCTCGTACCCAGGATTCAGCTCCGTGAACCCAGCAGAGCAGAGCCCAGTGCCTCCCAGAGACCCCGAACTGGAGAAGAAAGCCAAAGCACTGCGTGGACGAATGTAAGACCCACGTGCTTCACTCATTGGGGTTGGTCTGGGAGTAAATTCTACAGATATAGCAGGTCTGATTTCATGTCCTAGTGACCACGTCACAGGTTGTTTGTGCTGCCACTAATGTAATGTAAGGGCACCTGATTTATGTATTTGTTTCCTATTTATAAAATATAGTTTTTATAGTTTGGCTTTCAGGTTGGGATTAACCTAATATATAATTTATGTGTTGTCACATGCATAAAAAATATACCTAATGTGAAATGCATTAATTAATATTATTATATTGAAATATATAAATGAATGGTTGTTTATTTATTTAGTGAGAACTAGTGTGGAAAACATTGCTTATTTTAAACTAGATTTTTACTAAATTAAAATGTTTTTTGGTAAAAAAAAAAAAAAAAAAAACAACAAATAAAAAAAATAATAATAATTCTTATGAAACAAATTATAAAATAATAAAAATAAATGCAGCACCATTCCAAGCCATTATGGAAGCCCGTTTCCGCCACTGAAAAAAAAAAAAATTATTGTGACTTTATCTCACAATTAATTCAGTTTTTTTTTTTTCAGAATTTCGAGTTTAAATCTCAAAATGTACTTTTTTCTCAGTATTGTGAGATACAGACTTGTAGTTAGGAAGAAAAAAGTTAAATAACTGGCAGAAACGTGCTTACATGAGCCATTTCTGTGAGTGAGTGAGTGCATAAATATTGAGAGATTGTCAAAAGATTGAGAAATAAAAAGTTCAGGCAACGTTGAGAAAGTCATCTCCCTGAACAATATGGCTCTCATTAAATAGAGAGATTTATGGGCATCTCTGTAGGCAATTTTTATTTTCATTCTGCTACACCCTTAAAAGAGTGATAACCTGACCCCTTTTTTGTGTCCATTTGTTCACTTTATCTTTGTCCTATTGTAGGTTTGTTCTGAATGAATTAATCCAGACAGAAAAAGACTACGTGAAAGATTTGGGTATCGTGGTCGAGGTGAGAATAGCTGACATCCTGACACCATAAGATTACTTAATTCTGTGACTAAAGGCATAGTTTTGCTTTAGCATGAAAATGATGTCTCTAGTATGACTTTATCCTCCTTCATTTGTATTCTTAGATCAAAGCTGTTTGCATATTCCTCATTTGCATTACATCAGTTTTTACTCTGGGTGATTGTGTTTTGACAAGTGGCTCATATGAACTATTTTATTCTGAAGTTGTTTATGACGAGAATAGAGGAGAAAGGAGTTCCTGATGATATGAGAGGAAAAGATAAGATCGTCTTCGGAAACATTCACCAGATCTATGACTGGCACAAAGAGTAAGCATCTCTGATTCTCTCAGCTCCTCTTAATGAGAAACGAAC
Organism: Carassius auratus; assembly: GCF_003368295.1. NCBI lineage: Eukaryota > Metazoa > Chordata > Actinopteri > Cypriniformes > Cyprinidae > Carassius > Carassius auratus. The sequence goes on from NC_039276.1 coordinate 21,436,878, forward strand.
AGAAAGTGTCTAATTCTGGTGCTGTCTGAAGCTTTTTTGTCGGCGAACTGGAAAAATGTCTTGAAGATCAAGAAAAGCTGCCCGAGCTGTTCTGTAAACATGTGAGTATGTGACTGCCGTCAGGTCTGTTAGCCGTTTTAGCCGTGCGTTGCTCATGAAGTGTGTCCTGTTTCTGTCTGTGTAGGAGAGAAGACTGCACATGTATGTGGTTTACTGCCAAAACAAACCCAAATCTGAATTCATTGTTGCAGAATACGATTCATACTTTGAGGTGAGACGCACTTTACTGCAATAAAAACCTAAAGTATTAAATTATTAGATTATTAGATTATTAAAACAGACCTATTAAAATGTTTAAAGAATCGTTTCCTGGCTTTAGGACTCATTCCTGCTGCAATCTAAAAATAAAAATACAAATGATAATAATTACTCATTGCGAGTTTATATTTATGTGTCTGTCTGGGCTCACAGGGGATCCAGCAAGACATCAACTCAAGGCTGAGCATCAGTGATTTTCTCATCAAACCCATTCAGAGAATCACTAAATACCAGCTTTTATTAAAGGTACAGTAGAAAAGGAGTCGTTGATGCTGTGATCGATAACATCAATATAATGTTTTATCAATGTACATAATTTCTTCGATATTTCTTTATTGCTTAAGGACTTCTTGAAGTACAGCGCGAAGGCAGGATTGCATTGTCAGGATATAGAGGTAAAAATGAAGCTAGTGCGCTCACTTGCCTAATTATAAAGGTCAGTCATAATGCGAGGACAATGTATTTTATATTTTTGTAAAGTTTGTTGAAGCTGCTTCTACTTCATCCAGGTTTTTGTTGGGTTTCTCTGACAGAGAGCTGTAGACCTGATGTCCCAGGTGCCCAAGCTGTGCAATGACATGATGAACCTGGGAAGACTGCAAGGATTTGAGGTAAACTGCAAACAGCTTCACTGTGCTACTCTTTCTGAAGTTTCAGCAGTGCAAGCTTATGGAAAGCTAACCCAGAAGACTATCTATCATCTTTGAAACACAGTTGACATTTTTGTAATGAAACCCGAGTGATATCTGTCTCTTCGTTGTCAAGATTTGTCACATGCAAAGAATGTGTCAAATATTGTAAGTGGAAGTTGAGTTTCCATTTACCATATTTGATGTATGCTATTGCTCCCGCTCTCTCTCTCTCTCTCTCTCTCTCTCTCTCTCTCTCTCTCTCAGACTGATCTGTTTGTGTGTTTCAGGGGAAGTTGACGAGTCAGGGAAAGCTCTTGCAGCAGGAGACGTTCTTCGTGACGGAGCAGGACTCTGGCGTTCTGTCCCGCAGTAAGGAGCGCAGGGTCTTCCTGTTTGAACAGATCGTCATCTTCAGCGAGCTCTTACGCAAAGGCTCGTCTACGCCAGGATACCAGTTTAAAAAGAGCATCAAGGTAACCACACCACTGTTAGTCATAGAGCATGTTTAAGCCCAAAGTATTCAAAGTTTTGTGTGGGGGGGGGGGTGTTTTTTATTCCTAAAGCCTTGAGGTTTATTTGCACGAATTAGTTTTTTCCACAAGGTCGTAGAAATGATAGTTTTTGAACCTTAAAAACAAGTGCACTAGTGCTTTGCAAAAAATGTTTTTGATTTGAAGCACATTGAATACCACCTGCTGGTGATGCCTGCAAATGAAATGAAAATGCAACCCAAAAATGCATTAAAACCAGTGTTTGGAATAACTGCGTTTAAAAGAACGGCGTTAGGTAACGACGTTATTTTTTCAGTAACGGGGTAATCTGATTAATTACTTTTCCCCGTCGTTATAACGCCGTAAGCATTACTGGACGTTAAATGCGGTGCGTTACTATGCATTAATTGAATAAACTGTGTATAATCCGAAAGCAGCCCTGGCTCACACAGCTAGTGAGGAGGTGGGTTAATAATGAGATTATGCTTGGCTAAGGCAGAGTCATGTGTTTCATGGTAGCCAATCAGAGCCAGTGTTTTTACACACATGCCGGCACACGCGTCAGTGGTGCCTCACACACACGCAACAGCTACACAGATTCGCAGAAGCAGCAGAAATGGCGAGTCGGGAGCAATCCGATGAAAAGTTGGCATTTTCAAGGTGGAGATATAAGCACTATTTCAAATTCAATGTGGTCAAAGGCAAGAACGTGAATGTAATGTGTACATATGTCCAGTATCAAAGACTTTGTCGACATCCGTTGTAAGCAACTCTAATTTAATGAAGCATCTCACAACGACACACGCATCTACAAAGCTAGTGGCCAAAAACACTTTTCTTACAAAGATAAAACTTGAAGTGCAGGACAAAACTCTTGCTGTCTGTTGACGTGCAGTAAATATTGAAAGTTATGTACGAACACCTGTCTATTCTACTCATTTCAACTGACTTGTTAAAACTGCTCAAAAAATACAAATTCTTTGACATATAGCAACTTTTTTTTCTTTAAACAGTAACACAAATAGTTACTTTCCCTGGTAACGAGTTACTTTAATTAGAGAGTAATTCAGTTACTAACTCAGTTACTTTTTGGAACAAGTAGTGAGTAACTGTAACTAATTACTTTTTTTAAAGTAACGTTCCCAACAGTGATTAAAACACAGTTCACAAAACATTGCAAATGTTTTATTGATTGCTTTTAACAAATCATCAATATCATTAAATATTAAGTATCTGTATCTTATGTTATTTTATTGTAATGTACAATTTTGTTGTTTGTTTGTTTTATGAAGAGCATTACTAATCAGGCCAATAAGAGACTATTAACTACAACTCTTCCTTTTTATTACACAAATGTGTCATTAAAAATGTCTGCATTTGTATAAAACCATATAGACACTAGTTCATGGAGTCACAAAGCTTGCCCCCTAGTGTTGAACCATTGAAATGTCGAAATATTAAGTTATGACTCAACAAATCTTCATTTACTGATGATATCACATACTTTGGCATTTTGATACACACTCAGAATCACTGGTTCGAAACAAATTATTCGCAAAGGTTTCAAAGCTCGCAAAGCAGTGTGTTAAACACAACTAATCTGTGTCTTTGGTCGTGGCTTTACTTTTAGGGAGTAGTGGAAATCACATCTGATGTGTGTAGGTGTGATAGTGACTTGTGTGTGTGCAGGTGAGCTTCCTTGGCCTAGAGGAGCATGTGGAAAACGATCCGTGTAAGTTTGTGCTGTCGTGTCGTCGGTCAGCCGAACGGTTCACCCTGCAAGCAGCAAACACAGACATCAAACAGCTCTGGCTTCAGCATATCACCGAGCTACTTGACTTACAGAGCAACTTCTTGTCAGGTAAGACGTCACGTTGATATGAATCTAATAAACTCTCCTTTGGTTGAGCTGTTGAAAGCATTGGTGCATCTGTCTACAGCTCTGCAGTCTCCCATCGAGTATCAGAAGGAGCGCAGCGGCTCTCAGTCTCTGACCCGAAACTCCTCCAGCGGCGGGCGAACGGGTCAGTCCAACAGCAGACCCAGCTCCACTGTGTCCCTTGGGGCAGAGAAACCCTCTCTGTCTGGACGGAGCTCCACTCCAGTAAAGCTAACTACCTCCAACGGTGGTCCGTGCCACGACTCGGACAGATCCCTCAGGGTGAGGACACATCATTAAACATCTGCATGCTAGAGCTTATGGTGGCTCGTAGAAAGCCATAGATGAATGATGTTGTTTTTCTAAGGTGGTGTCTGTACAAAAGTATTTGCATGATTCATCTGTGAGTTTCGGATGGTAGTTAATTCATCGACTACCCCACCTCTAGTTAGTCACATGACCATATTGCAAAATAATGCTTAGGAACAGTTACAGTCCATGACCCATTCTGACAGCTTACCTAACTGGATTCTTGAAACAAGCCTTTATTGTTCTCACTCCCATTTAACATATGCTGTGCATTACATAACTCCATATTCTAGATATACTATGTAAATGTGTTAATGTTTTCTTGACTACTGAAGTTAAAGTCTGGTTGACATATTAAGTAGTTTAACCGTATATTATTATGTTTTTGTCTCTGTATGCGGTGTGTGTGTTTCCTACAGCAGTTTTCTGGTGTGGGCTGTAATGGTACGTCGTCCTCCCTGATGGTGACTCAGGACTATAATGCACTGAAAGAGAACGAGATCTGCGTCACGCAGGGTGAGACGGTGCAGATTCTGGCCACTAACCAGCAGAACATGTACCTGGTGTACCGACCCGCTAACAGCCAGTCGCCGGCCGCGGAGGGCTGGGTCCCGGGACACATCCTGAGCCCCCTCGCTAAACCCCTCATAGACACTGCTCCAGACTCAAACATCAAGTAAGTGTCAATCAGCACTAACTGGAGCTCTGGTTGGACTGTTTAAGACTGCACGCTCGTTTTTGAACACCCCCACCCCATTCTGTTGGAACTAACCCGGATGATTTGGACCCTTTTCTAAGTTTTGATTTTATTTATTTTGTTTTGTTTTGTTTTGTTTTCTTGGCTAAAAGTTAAAATCCAAGGCAGAAAAATGTTGAAAGGACTTTAGCAAAGCCACAGCATTGTTATTTTGTAGACTGAGGATTTGTGAAGAATCTTACATCAGTGTGGAAACGGACACTTTTTGTTTCTTTGTCTTTTTTTTTGTTGATATTTTTTTTGTGTGTGAAAATAAAATACAATTTTTAAAAAAGGTGAAAGAAAGGCCTTTTTCATAGAAGAATTGGGCCTATTTCTCCTGATGGAGAACATATACTGTTGTCTATGGCAATTTTTTATAGGTTGTGTATTTGTTTTAATTGTATTTTTGTATAGATTTTTTTCTTCTATAGATCACATGTTGCCCATTTACTGTAAATATTGTTGGTTTGTTTACTGTTTGTAGCACATTCCTGTAAAGAGCTTTTTGCACTATTTAAGTGAACCTTCATTAATGAAGTCAGGTTTGTGCAATAGAACTACATTTGCAATGTTGTAGTGTAACTAATGATTTGAAATGTATTATATTAAATATGTAAAATAAACTTTTGACATGCGCATGACTCAGTCAAATAGATTGTTTTATTACAATAATAATTTCACAAAGAATAACAATGCTAAGAGTTAGAGATCCGTTTAGTTTACAGTGTATAAGTGGTGCACCTTATTTTGATTTATTTATTTTCGTTAATTTGATTTTGTAATGTAGTGTGTAGAACACTTGTTTTGTGTTTGTACTAACCTCTGCTTCCCTCGACAGTGAAGGTTTGTGTGTGAAAGTGTTTGCTGTGAATGATATCCATGACTGCTGTTGTCACATAAACCTGTTTCCATCATGGTGGAAGCAAATAGATTCACTGATTTATATACATACACTACCATTCAACATTTTGGAGTCTGTAAGACTTTTTCAAAAGAATTCTCTTATACTATCCAAGGGTATATATTATACAGTATATATATATTAGTGGTGGGCCGTTATCGGCGATAAAAAAAAAAATATCGCCATTTAATCTATTCTCAAAGTTGGGTTAGGAGCTGGGTCTTACTACGCAAGCTATGATGACTTTCACCTTGATATTATAGCGTGGATGTATACCTAGCCAAATTGCTCAGATACCTACAATCATGTATAATATTATTGTATCAAAAATACAAGTGATCTCTTCTTCAGTCATACCTTCACTTTCTCACATTATCAACTCCTCTCTTCACTCTGGAACATTTCCCTCAGCATTCAAGCAGGCTCGGGTAAGCCCACTGCTCAAGAAACCATCTCTAAATCCAGCGCTTCTTGAAAACTACAGACCGGTATCCCTTCTTTCATTCATTGCAAAGACACTTGAGCGAGCTGTGTTCAGCTTTCTATATTCCTTGTACAGAACAACCTCCTGGACAGCAACCAATCTGGCTTCAAAAGTGGCCACTCAACTGAGACTGCTCTGCTCTCGGTTACTGAAGCCCTGCGACTGGCAAGAGCAGCTTCAAAATCCTCCGTACTCATCTTACTGAACCTGTCTGCTGCTTTTGACACCGTTAATCACCAGATTCTCCTGTCCACCCTCAGAAAGATGGGCATCCCTGGAACCGCACTCCTGTGGGTTAAGTCCTACCTCTCTGACAGATCCTTCATTGTGTCTTGGAGGGGTGATGTTTCTAAGTCACAACAACTTTCTACTGGGGTTCCTCAAGGCTCAGTACTTAGACCACTTCTCTTCTCCATCTACATGACATCTTTAGGATCTGTCATTCAGAAGCATGGCTTTTCTTATCACTGCTATGCTGATGACACCCAACTCTACTTCTCATTCCAACCAGATGACCCGACGGTAGCTGCTCGCATTTCAGCCTGTCTGAGTGACATTTCTAGCTGGATGAATGACCATCACCTTCAGCTTAACCTTACAAAGACTGAACTCCTGGTGATTCCAGCTAACCCATTGCTTCATCACAACTTCTCTATACAGCTGGGCTCATCAACCATAACTCCTTCGAGGACAGCCAGAAACTTAGGAGCTGTGATGGATCATAAGTTAAGCTTCACAGACCACATTGCTACAATGACCCAGTCCTGCAATGACCCAGTCCTGCGGTTTGCCTTATACAACATTAGGAAGATAAGACCCTTCCTGTCAGAGCAAGCCACCCAACTTCTTGTCCAAGCTCTTGTTCTCTCCAGACTGGACTATTGTAATGCTCTCCTGGCGGGCCTTCCTGCATGTACTGTCAAGCCTCTGCAATTGATCCAGAATGCAGCAGCGAGGGTTGTCCTCAATGAGCCAAAAAAAGCTCACGTTAACTCCATTCCTCATCAGGTTACACTGGCTACCAGTAGCCGCTCGCATCAAATTCAAGGTACTGATGCTTGCCTGAAAGATGACCACTGGCACGACACCAATATACCTAAACTCACTGGTTAAATCTTATGTGCCCTCCAGAAGTTTGCGCCCTGCAAGTGAATGTTGCCTTGTGATGCAATCCCAAATAAGTTCAAAATCACTCTCACGGACCTTTTACTGGACTGTGCCCAGCTGGTGGAATGACCTCCCAATCTCAACTCATACAGAGTCTTTACTCATTTTCAAGAAACATCTAAAGACTCATCTTTTTCGACAGCACTTAACCAACTAATACAAGCACTTTTCCTTTTCTTGTCTTTTCGTTTAATAAAAAAAACAAAAAACCTGCCTATGGGTTCTATACTAGACTAACTGAGACTTGTCATGGCACTTGTATACTGTTGTTTTTCTCTTGTTGACCTGACTGCAACTATTGTTCTCATTTGTAAGTGGCTTTGGATAAAAGCGTCTGCTAAATGATTAAATGTAAATGTAAAAATACAACAAATATTATTATATCACGGCTATAATTATAGCACATCAAGTCCCTGTAAACGGTGTGTGTGTGTGCGGTACCTTAGACATCCAGTCTCTGTTAAGGAAATTGGTGGTCTTTTTTATATATATATGTGGCTCCAGTATCGCTAGCAAACATAAAACTGAACCATTGACAATCTAAAGTAAACTTTGAATCGTTCTGGATAATCCCGCTCTTTTTGATAAGGAGGTGGAACTGCTTCCTCTCTACACGATCGCAGGAGTGGATGGACCCAATATTTCCTCTTTCTTTTTCTCTTTTTAAGACGAGAAAGGACAAAAATCATCCTCACTATTTGAAGATGACATTCTTTATTATTTAGTTTTTTTTTTTCGTAATGCATTGATTAATACGCATCGGACTCAGTGTACAAGGTCTCTGTGCGTGACAAATTTTTTGGATCACGGATACGAAAATACGCGTACAAAAATTTCGGAAACATTTGGAAACAGGAGATGAGCCCCTGGTCTAATGCACCACCTGTCTTGAGAAACCCATTCTCAAAGATTTACTTTTAGTCATTATTTTATTTGGGTAGCACACATATTCTAAATGCCTTCGGCAGAATTCAAATGTGCCATTTTAATCTAGATTTAAAAAAAAGAATCTATGCACACCACTATATATATATATATATATCCTTGTTTCCCTCCCGAAATAAGCCCTCCTGCCCAAGCATTTTTTATTATTTTTTCTCGCTGTTAGATTTGCATCTCCAGCAGCATGTGTAGGTTTGACAACCTGATGTTTTGACATGACAGGAAATCTCTCTCGTGGAACACACTTCGTGCTCGCAAGCGTGCAGAGAAGGACAGTGCACTCCTCAAAAGTGACATTAAAGTTGAGAATGGACTGCATAAGCCGAAGGAAATTCTCAGCAGCAAAGTCACTGTGAAAGTGAGTAGGAGGATGAGGGTGTGTGTTTGTGTTTGTGTTTGTGTGTGTGTGTGTGTGTGTGTGTGTGTGTGTGTGTGTGTGTGTGGGCTGCATCTTCACCTGTGTGGAAATAAACACTGAACACGTCACTCATCCAATGACCGCGTGATACTGACCCAAATATTTTCGAATGTTCTAATGTTTTTTATTCTTCAAATTTATATAGTTGTTATGCATTTTACATTGAAAAGCTGAATGATTACTGCATAACCTGCTTACAATTTTAGAGGAATACAACTACATGTAAATTTAAAGGTTGGGTAGGGTTTGTTTGCCTCTTTAAAAAAAAATTACCCTTTATTTTGGTCTTTATTTATAATCTCAATAAATTAGTGAAATATTTTTTATTTATTTTTTACAAACCCGATTCCAAAAAAGTTGGAACAGGTAGTAATAAGAGGCCTTAGACACTGTACAAATTGTGAGTAAGAAAAGGAATGGAATAATTTACAAATCTTATAAACTTAGAAATCTAATTTTGAAATGTCATGCCAAATATTGTCTCATTTTGGATTTCATGAGAACTACACATTCCCAAAAAGTTGGAACAGGTAGTAATAAGAGGCCAGAAAAGTTAAATGTACATATAAGGAATAGCTGGAGGACCAATTTGCAACTTATAAGGTCAATTGGCAACATGATTGGGTATAAAATGAGCCTCTCAGAGTGGCAGTGTCTTTCAGTGGCAGAGGACCACCAATTCCCCCAATGCTGAGGTGAAAAATAGTGGAGAAATATCAGAAAGGAGTTTCTCAGAGAACAGGAAAACTGTTCTGTGGTCAGACGAATTAAAATCTGAAGTTCTTTTTGGAAAACTGCAATGCCATCTCATCCAGACTAAAGAGGACAAGGACAACCTAAGTTGTTATCAACGCTCAGTTCAGAAGCCTGCATCTCTGATGGTATGGGGTTTCATGAGTGTGTGTGGCATGGGCAGCTTAAACATCTGGAAAGGTGCCATCAATGCTGAAAGGTATATCCAAGTTCTAGAACAACATATGCTCCCATCCAGATGTCGTCTCTTTCAAGGAAGACCTTGCATTTTCCATCGTGACAATGCCAGACCACATACTGCATCAATTACAACATCATGGCTGCGTAGAAGAAGGATCCGGGTACTGAAATGACCAGCCTGCAGTCCAGATCTTTCACCCATAGAAAACATTTGGTGCATCGTAAAGAGGAAGATGTGACAAAGAAGACTTAAGACAGTTGAGCAACTAGAAGCCTGTATTCGACAAGAATGGGACAACATTCCTATTCCTAAACTTGAGCAACTTGTCTCCTCAGTCCCCAGACGTTTGCAGACTGTTATAAAAAGAAGAGGGGATGCCACACAGTGCTAAACATGGCCTTGTCCCAACTTTTTTGAGATGTGCTGATGCCATGAAATATAAAATTAACTTATTTATTCCTTAAAATGATACATTTTCTCAGTTTACACATTTGATATGTCATCTATGTTGTATTCTGAATAAAATACTGAAAATTGAAACTTCCACATCATTGCATTCTGTTTTTATTCACAATTTGTACAGTGTCCCAACTATTTTCGAATCAGGTTTCTATTTATTTTTTTTTCTTTGGTAAAATACCATAGTATAAAATTCCGTCATTTGTAGCAATCTTGTTTTGTGATTAATCACACTAATAAGTACTAAATTTGAAACATTCCTGTTGTTTTGGCCTGGAGTTCTGCGTCCCTCTGTATTCCTGTAAATGTAAGTGTGTAACCGTGTTCTCTCTCAACCCAAACCACAGGATTCCCGCAGCTCAGATGAGTCCGACTGTGAGGATGAACTAGACCCCAAACCTAGTATGGAGGTAGAGATGCTGATCTCAATGCATGCTGCCCAATAAGCCCAATTTTTTATTTTTGTTGTTGTTATCTTGTAATAAACTCAGTTTAATAGTAAATAGATAAGCTTTTTAAAGCTCTAATCTGAAGAAATATCTGAACCTCTTATTACATGAGGGCTAAGTTGTTGTTGGTAAATTATTATATTAACTAATCATATGGAGTGACTGGCATAAAGGGCTTTTAACATGCACCAATGATGATAACTACAGCTATAAAGATTTAAGGAAGTCTAAAATAAACCCTTTCTGGAAATCACAAGCAGTGTGCTCTGGATGTTATTTTGGCCAATGTATTTGGTCTGGATTCATGATATTATTAGTATGCTTGTTTGCTATTCTGAACATACACAGTGGCCGAAATTGAAATAGCAAACTAAGATGCTACACTTCCAATTCCCCCATTATCTTTAGATATATAAAATAAATAAAAAATAGTATGTAATTTCAAATACAGCTGGTGTCTATCATGTAATGTAAGGTACTGCCCTCTGTTGGCTTGTGCTGAAATGACACAACATAAAACTTACTCTTACTCTTTTACTCTCTGTGTGTGTGTGTGTGTGTGTGTGTGTGTGTGTTTGCAGAAAGATTCAGTGCTTTATGTGTGACTGATAGTCTAGAATGCTTAAAGTATGCACCTGTAACACTCCTCCTGTCTGTTTTACAGTTACTAAATCCTAATTTCATCCAGGAGGGTGAGTTTATTAATATGTACAGATGCAGTGATGTTCCGTTTGATGATGTTCTCTTTGAATGAAGTGAAATGAAAGAGAAAATAAAAGTCAGTGTCCATCAGAGTGACTTTGTCCTGTATAAATACACACGTACAGTGGCTCCGGAGTTCCTGACCCCTCTAGTGGACGTGACGTGTGTTCTGGGGGAGACGGTGGTCCTGTGCTGTAAAGTGTGTGCTCGACCCAAGCCCACAATCACCCTGAAAGGACCCGATCAAAGTCTGCTGGTGAACAATAACCGATTCACTATCAACATTAGGTACAAGTCCACAATCAGTCACCACCAAGAAACACTAGTGCTTTGGATACAATCCATCCTGTAGTGAAATGTTGAAATTATAGTGTGCACTATTACAGTAAATTATTTGAATTTAAGAGACTGCTTGTCTTCAGGAAAGGTGTTGAGGAACAAAGGAATGTTTTACATTAGAGTTCAGACCATGTCTTCTGAATTTGTTCAGTGGGAAAACTGCACACATGTAGACTCATAAGTCTCATTGTTATTTAACCGTCCCATTATTGGTAGAAGAGGCAGACCTTCAGAAATTCATTCAAAAGCACAGTGAAGACTCATCAAGGAAGTCACAAAAGAACCAAGGACAGCATTGTAGGAACTTGAGGGCTTTTTTGTAACAGTAAATGCCAGTGTTCATGACTACACTAACTAAAACATACTGGCCAAAAATGGCATCCATAGAACAGAGGCGAGACGAAAACCACTGCCAGACTATTTTGTGGACTAAAGAGTCAAAAGTGAAAAATATATATATATTTTTTAAATCCTCATACCTTTGACCAAGCATGGTGGTGGCAGAAGATGCTTAACTTTGAAAGCTTGCAATAATTTGGGGAAATTTTTTTTTTTGAATGAATCTACCAGTCTCGAGCTATAAAGCAAGGCAATCCTTCAAAGCATAGGAGTAAGTCCACCTCTGAATGGCTAAAAATAAATAAATATTGGAGTGGCGTACTTCAGACCTTAAAGGACCTTAAATAGGAATTTCATGCTCTAAACCCATCCAGTGTGGTGGAAAAAAAGCAGTTCTACAAAGAAAAGAGGGCCAAAATTCAACCGGTGATGTGAAAGACTGATCTCTACGTCATCTCTCTCTCTCTCTCTCTCTCTCTGTAGGGAATCGGGTGATATAGTGTTGAAGATCTGTAATCTGATGCCTCAGGACACTGGCATCTACACGTGTGTGGCTGTGAATGATCACGGCACTGCCTCCTCATCTGCATCTATTAAAGTACAAGGTAAAAGAAACGGAGGAATAAAGATGGGGATTGTACAACTCTATCTTTCCACATGTTTTAATGTCCAGATGTTCTCTGGGGCAGGTATCCCAGCAGCCCCTGCTCGTCCCATGGCACAGGAAGCCAGCAGCACCGCAGTGATCGTGCACTGGCTTCCTCCAGCCAGCTCAGGAAACGCTGCCATCTCCTGCTACACTGTGGAATACAGGCAGGAAGGTAGAAACACTTACACAGCTGTAAAATCAGCATCTCAAAACAGACAGAAACACTTAAAGAGGTAATGCAGTGGAAAACTACAAACTGTACTCATTTGAAATAATAAAAATGCAATTTAGAAATAAGAATAAACTCGCCATAAAAGAATGACATTCCTCGTCAATCCTCAACAACATTGTTTGAAACTAAAGAGTTAATTCAGAAATCTATGTTCTCGTAAGCTAATTAGCATATCACATTTACATATCATCAACTACTCTGTATTCAGACTTTTATGCATGCCAAGGCTGCATTTATTTGATCAAAAACATGGTTAATCATGAAACAATATTACAATTTAAATGAATTGTTTTCCATGTTGATATATTTTGAATTGTCATTTTTTTCCTGTTATGGTAAAGTTGAATTTTCAGCATCATCACTCCAGTCTTCAGTGTCACATGATCCTTCAGAAATCAGTTTAATATGCAGATTTTGTGCTCAATAAACATTTCTGATTATTATCAATGCTGAAAACAGTTTTGCTGCATGCCTGAGTTAAATATATGTACTAAATAAGTAGACTACTGACATAAGATTTCCTGCGTTTCCACAGAAGCACAAAATATAACCCCATTATCCAAATCCATACATATTACTCTGTCTGCAAAATTAATCTTGTGATGTATGAATGTGTGTCATTCTGTTCATTCACCCCAAACCCTATAATGTCTGTTTACTGAAACATCCAGGTTGACGTTTGTGTGTCTGTATTTGTGTGCAGACTCTCTGGTGTGGCAGCAGTCGGTGGTCTCCACTGCAGATGTGTGTGTGAAGATTGAGGATCTGATTCCTGGTGGCCATTATCAGTTCAGAGTCAGTGCCAGTAACCCCTGGGGCATCAGCCCTCCCAGTGACCCCTCCAACATGGTGACATTACCAAGCACAGGTCAATACAATCAAATCAACCTTAAGTACTTGTCCCAACTGAACTGCCTTCCTCAAGGTAGCAGTCTTCTACAGGATCATAACCAGAATTGATTTTCTTGAAAGCGCATTGGGTCAGAAAGTACATGAATCTAGAGTAGTCTCATTTATTTATGTCAGTTTTGTCATATGTAAACTCATTATTAATTGTATAAATTAATCATTTAATAATAAATCCAAAGAGCATCATCAGGAACTAACGTTGAACAACAGTACATTTATTAACCAAGAACAACCCCAAAGTCGAAATTTGTGACGATTTTGTAATGGCATAACTACGATTAAATTGTTCATTTTTGTGTGAAAACTCTTAGATATCCTACAGAGTTCACCAGCCCTCCACTCATCAGCTGTGCCATTATTAATAAAACCTACCTGTATTTTAGATGCTTGAGTAGTTTTCATTTAATTTAAAAGTCCATTCTAGCCTTCCATTTTAGCCAAAATCAAGTATCCTATAAGGAAAGAAATGCTGCCTTAGTGTTTTGGAAGCACATCTATGATGCCTATAAAGTATTGTCTGAAATGGTTCTGTGTATATAGGTAGGCAACACTAGGTTTTGGAACAGAGCCATAGTGCAACTGTTCCAAACACATTTCTCATTACTCTTTTTTTTTTTTCTCCTTCTTTTATGAAGCCTCAACTTATGATGGAACCAGAATCCAGTGGAAAGACAACTTTGAATCTGCATTCACAGAATTGGGTGAAATTGGACGGTAATGAGATATATATATACTGTATACTAATGCAGTCCATCATTCTTTATCCTGTCAGTAACAAACTCAGCTGAAAACAGCTGTTTTCTGTTTTTAGGGGTCGTTTCTCAGTGGTCAGGAAGTGTCTCAGTAAGGCCAGTAAGAAGGAGGTTGCTGTGAAGTTTGTGAGTAAGAAGATGCAGAAGAAAGACCAGGTGGCCCATGAGGCTGATATCCTGCGTCACGTCCAGCATCCACAGCTGGTGGCGCTGATTGATACCTATGAGTCACCCAAGGCCTACATGCTGGTTCTGGAGCTGTGAGTTAATCCATTTAGAAAGCAAATAGTCTTCCACTGGCAGCCCATCACAACAATTATGGGCCGACAGTAATGTGGCGTTATTCCAGGGGTCATGCTTAAATAGTGGGTCAGACTTGAAGAACAAAATGTGTACAAATCAGAGCTTAGACCTACAATTATCAACCCCCTCCCTTTTTGGAACCAGAGTACTTCTAACTTCTGGAATGACCTTCAAAATGATGTCATCCCTGCAGCATTCTATAGAAGGGCAGTTGAGCTTGAGTTGAATTAATTTTTTTAATTACGTGCAATGATATGATGATATTTGTGTGTGTTTAGTGTTGAGGATGGGCGTCTGCTGGACTACCTGGTGGCTCACGATGAGCTGATGGAGGAAAAGGTGGCTTTCTTCATTAAAGACACACTGGAAGCTCTGCAGCACCTGCACACATGCAGAGTAGCTCACCTGGACCTCAAGGTGAAATATCATACCATCACATCAGCATGCAACAGATATTTACAGCTTATTTACTGGAAAGTGGTAATTTAGCAGACACTTATCTGAAGCAGAACACCTTTACAATTTGCTTAGCAAAGCTCTGGCAATCACCAGTACACTTAGTAGCCATGCAGCAGTATTTCAAAAACCTGCTGCAAATAAAACCTAAATAATAAGCAGCTGCATAGTAACACTCAACCACCTGCAAAACAGCATGCTGAAAGCTTAAATAAAGCCAAAGATTGCATACGCCAAGATGGTTCACTTATAACAAGGAATCACTACACAGATCTTAAAAAGAAAGTCCCATCTTCTAAATAAAAGTCATTGCATTTGTGCAGTTGCCAATAATAGCTCCAGTCCCCGATGACAGTGTCCTGAGGCTTGCATTTGTCCATTCATCTAGATAGGAGTAGATTTTAAAAGCCCAAAATTGCTGCCTAGACTTTCTTTGAAAGGGACTTTGATAAAACCAGCTAGAAGCTCATATACCAACCAGCAACCACATGACAATGTCCTAAAAACACCTTAGAAACAAGCAAGCAAGCACCAAGTAGCTGACCACTAAAGGATATTTAGAAACCTAGTGCAGACTCTTGAGTCTTCAACTCTTTCTTCTTCTTTAGCCTGAAAACCTGATGGTGAACCTCCATGTGCCGGTACCCTGCGTGAAGCTCTCGGATCTGGGCGATGCTGTACAGGTTTCGGGTCACCGCTATGTGCATCTCCTCCTGGGGAACCCTGAGTTTGCCGCTCCAGAGCTCATCCAGGGCACCCCGGTGTCCCTGTCCACAGACGTGTGGAGTGTAGGGGTGCTGGCCTATGTCATGCTCAGTGGAGTCTCCCCGTTCCTGGACGAGAGTCTGGAGGAGACCTGCGTCAACATCTGCAGGCTGGACTTCTGCTTTCCTGACGAGTACTTCAGTGGCGTTAGCCAGGCTGCCAAAGAGTTCATTGTGTCCATGCTAAACCAGGACTCCAGGAAGAGGCCGAGCTCAGCCACATGTCTGCAGCACCCATGGGTCAGCGCTCATAGTGGAGATTACTCCAAAACACCGCTGGACACAGTCAGACTCGCTGCGTTTATAGACCGCCGCAAACAGCTGCATGATGTCAGACCTGTGACAAACGTTAAAGGACTGGTCAGCAGCAGTATGGGACACACATTATGAGAGGAGACCGTGGGCTGGAGGAAAGAGATTCTAGCATGTTACATGCTGTACTTCAACACTAGATGTCATTTACATTATATCATGTCATTTGGAATGTGTTCAGCATTTCCTGTAGCGTTTACTGGCCTGCTCCTTTATGACTTGTGGCCCTGGGAGTTACACAATTTTGAGACCTTTAGTGATTAATAGATTGAGAAACTACAAGTAGACGAGAATTGATAGATTGAGAAACTACAAGTAGACCGGAATTGATAGATTGAGAAACTACAAGTACAAGTACAAGACAGGAATTTATAGATTGAGAAACTACAAATAGACAGGAATTGATAGATTGAGAAAATACAAGTACAAGTACAAGAAATGAATTGATAGATTGAGAAACTAAAAGTAGACAGGAATTGATAGATTGAGAAGCTACAAGTAGATATTAATTGATAGATTGAGAAACTACCAGTAGACCGGAATTGATAGATTGAGAAACTACAATTAAACAAGAATTGGTAGATTGAAAAAATACATGTACAAGTACAAGACAGGAATTGATAGATTGAGAAACTACAAGTAGACAGGAATTGATAGATTAAGAAGCTACAAGTATACATTAATTGATAGATTGAGAAACTACAAGTAGACATGAATTGATAGATTGAGAAGCTACAAGTAGATATTAACTGATAGATTGAGAAACTACAAGTAGACAGGAATTGATAGATTGAGAAACTACAAGTAGACAGGAATTGACTGATTGAGAAACTACAAGTAGACCGGAATTGATAGATTGAGAAACTACAAGTAGACAAGAATTGGTAGATTGAGAAAATACATGTACAAGTACAAGACAGGAATTGATAGATTGAGAAACTACAAGTAGACAGGAATTGATAGATTGAGAAACTACAAGTAGACAGGAATTGACTGATTGAGAAACTACAAGTAGACCGGAATTGATAGATTGAGAAACTACAAGTAGACAAGAATTGGTAGATTGAGAAAATACATGTACAAGTACAAGACAGGAATTGATAGATTGAGAAACTACAAGTAGACAGGAATTGATAGATTGAGAAGCTACAAGTAGATATTAATTGATAGATTGAGAAACTACCAGTAGACCGGAATTGATAGATTGAGAAACTACAATTAAACAAGAATTGGTAGATTGAAAAAATACATGTACAAGTACAAGACAGGAATTGATAGATTGAGAAACTACAAGTAGACAGGAATTGATAGATTAAGAAGCTACAAGTATACATTAATTGATAGATTGAGAAACTACAAGTAGACATGAATTGATAGATTGAGAAGCTACAAGTAGATATTAACTGATAGATTGAGAAACTACAAGTAGACAGGAATTGATAGATTGAGAAACTACAAGTAGACAGGAATTGACTGATTGAGAAACTACAAGTAGACCGGAATTGATAGATTGAGAAACTACAAGTAGACAAGAATTGGTAGATTGAGAAAATACATGTACAAGTACAAGACAGGAATTGATAGATTGAGAAACTACAAGTAGACAGGAATTGATAGATTAAGAAGCTACAAGTATATATTAATTGATAGATTGAGAAACTACAAGTAGACAGGAATTGATAGATTGAGAAACTACAAGTAGACAGGAATTGACTGATTGAGAAACTACAAGTAGACATGAGTTGATAGATTGAGAAACTACAAGTAGACAGGAATCGCAGTGTTAGAAGTAGTAACATTATTGAATATCATATTAAGGCGTAGGGTGATGTGTTCTGGATCTGTAAGAGTCCTAAACAGACCAGTAAGTGGGTGCTGTTGAATTTTCAGTTTTATTGAGGGGGTTTTACAGGAAAACTTGAACCAAAAATGAGCATTCTGCCATCACTTAACTTGTGCTGATCCAGACTCAGAAGGTTTGCTAAAAAAAAAAGAGATTTGTTTGACAAATGTACATGCTGCTCTTTTCCAATGTAATTAAATTGAAAAAGCACACAAATCTCATTTGTGTTCACATATATAAAAAAATGGCACATCAGGTTTGACATTTATAATGCTGGATGAATTTGGTTGGTTCATTTCTCATAAAATGCCAATCTGAATATGTGGAAGTTCAAATGTTATTTTAGATCTCCAGTGGGAAGATCTAGATCATTCAGTTCCTCAGTTTAATGACTCGTTTAGCTCAGTATACATCAGAACTCATTCAGTTTGGAGCAACATGAGAGTAAATAAATGATGACAGAATTTGATGTGAAAAGAAATTTAGTGACCCAACATCGTAGAGCAGATATATTTTTCACAGATTCATTAATTGAAAGAATGTAGAATATTTGACAGGTAAGAATTTTTGTACAAATTCCTGCACGTGGAAATAAATGATCATCCACCATTTAACCGGTAATGTATTCAGTTTTCATAGTATGTGGTCATGAGTGTTATAATTAGTTTAATAACTGAAATTACAACAATTTGCAGACTAACGTTATAACGTTCAAAAGTCTGTGATTAATAATTTTTTTAAAGTTACCTTTGAGATCTATTTTGCTCACCAAGGCTGCGTTTATAGAAAAAAATACAGTAGCACTTTATTTTACAGTCCTCTTTCTCATTTACATACTATGTACTTATTATAGTAATTACAATAACTAGGTATTAACCCTGAACCTAGCCCCACTCCATTTAGTTTCCTTATATTACCAGTACTTTCTTAGGTACAGTAGATACACTGTAGGTACACTGTAAGTACTTGTAAGTACATGTACTGTAAAATAAAGTGTAACCAAATATACAGTTAAAAACTTAAATATTGAGAAATACATAACGGTTTTATATTTTAAAATGTAATTTTCAGCAGCAATTTCTCCAGTATTTAATGTCACATTATTCTTCAGAAATCATTCTAATATGCTGATTTGGTGCTCAAGAAACATTTCTTCTTATTAGCAATGATGAAAACGGTTTTCACCAAGACTGTAACATACAGCATCCCTGTTGAATAAAAGTATTCATTTATTTAAAAGAAGAAGAAGAAAATTCCAACTCAAACTTTTGAATTGTAATTTATTTATTTATTTAAATACCCACACAGTGTCCAGGAAGAAACCCCAAAAGCCTTAAACACAATTTCTTGTTTAATTTATTATTTTTAAACACATTTATGTATGGTAGGAAAGTTCAGGTATTTCAAGTGTTATACATTTATGTTTGACTATATAATTGCTCTGTGTGTTGTATGTGCAGTCAGAGGTGTAATATGTCAAAATGTTACAGCAGCTATGTATCGGCTTTGACAGGCCAGACGAACATAGTTCATAATCGCCTTCAATTGATCATGTGACCATATCAGTGAATACACCATCAATAAAAAAAGAAGAAGCCTAATAGACAGGTTTAGTGAGGGCCAGTGAATTATCACACAGGACAACACAGCATGACACTCCTGTGAATACTACATTGGGACAATTGTTACATCTCAAGTTTAACCTCATCACGTCCTGCTGTATAAAGCTTCTGCTCTGCATTAATAAGCTCTGTATTATCTGAGCCTAATTTCATATCAGCACATCTACAAATACCCCAAATATGATTCAGTTTCTGTAATAACAGTAGTTGTCACCTAAACTAGTTCCTTTAAAAAAGCATCTCTGGAGATCTCTGAAGAATAAAGCCAGTTCTGTTCTTTACATCTCGATTTCATGCATATACACCTGCGACAGCACTGTATAGAAGCCTGTATGTATATTTGCTAACAGAAATGGAAATATTGTTTTTCTTGATTCATATGGGCTGTATGTTTGTTACTGAATGTTTAATAAACTGCATTGTTTTAGAAAAAAAAATTACTTTGTCGAGTTTTCCATGATGATATTTATCTAGAGCCTAGGTGGTTTTATAAACGTTAGTGATCATTCTTATCTTAGGATACCATTTTAAGAAATGATAAATGTTATTATTCCATCCTTAATCCTCTGTGATATCACTGGGATTGGCCTTTGAACAGAGCACTTTGATGGATTCGGCCTTTTGTCTGAAACAGTCAAGCGATGACCGAATATATTGCTGTCTAATAAAAATTAGGAAATACTATTATTATTATATTTTTTTAAACAGCATATTTATTTTAAGTGACACTTAAAGACACATATTTATGCTAATGATGGACTGAAGCTTAATGATGTATATATGTGTTAAGACAAACATACAGTTTCTGAGCCACATCATTTATGCTCGTGGTGTTAGACCACACATGAAAAAGATTGAGGCTATAATGAATATTCAACCTCCACAAAATGTAAAAGAAGTTATAAGGATAACGGTGATTTTTCAGTATCTAGGACAAAACCTACCTGGTTTGGCGGAGATAACTCCAGGATACAAAACTCAGTTCCTGGAGGGCCATGCTCTGCAGAGTTTAATTTCGACACCGCTACAAGCTAGGAAGTGTCCTCTTCCAACAGCTAGATGGATGTTTGTGACCCATAGCTTCCTGTTCACGTACCTTAACTTAAACAGGATACACTCCGATTGAAAAGGTATGTCTCGGCTTAGTTTGGGCAAGTGCAAGTTTCTCCAAATAGCTTTATAGCTGTGGTGTTCTATTAAATTGTCAGAGACACTGGTGTAGAGGTGATCCAACTTTTATGTTTACTGAATCGCTTTTAGCATAACGAGTAAACTTGGCATGTTGCTGTGTTGCTACCATACATTATATGCATACTGCACATGCGCATTAGGAATAGCATTGAGGCTTACTCAAAAACTTACTTAAAACTTACTTAAAAACTCTCTCCCTTTCTTTGTTAAACAACATATTTTAGACAAAAATTTACTCTAAACAAACAACAAACCACAATATGAAAGTTACTTCAAATTTAAACCATAGCTTGTATTACTCTGTGTTTGACATCAACTATTCAAGTCAAGTCACCTTTATTTATATAGCGCTTTAAACAAAATACATTGCGTCAAAGCAACTGAACAACATTCATTAGGAAAAGAGTGTGTCAATAATGCAAAAAGGCATCATTGAAAGGGACTTTCATCATTGAATTCAGTTATGTCATCTCTGTTCAGTTTAAATAGTGTCTGTGCATTTATTTGCTATCAAGTCAATGATATCGCTGTAGATGAAGTGACCCCAACTAAGCAAGCCAGAGGCGACAGCGGCAAGGAACCGAAACTCCATCGGTGACAGAATGGAGAAAAAAAACTTTGGCAGAAACTAGGCTCAGTTGGGGTCAGTTCTCCTCTGACCAGACGAAACCAATAGTTCAATTCCAGGCTGCAGCAAAGTCAGATTGTGCAGAAGAATCATCTGTTTCCTGTGGTCTTGTCCTGGTGGTCCTCTGAGAAAAGGTCTTTACAGGGGATCTGTATCTGGGGCTCTAGTTGTCCTGGTCTCCGCTGTCTTTCAGGGCAGTAGAGGTCCTTTCTAGGTGCTGATCCACCATCTGGTCTGGATACGTACTGGATCCGGGTGACTGCAGTGATCCTCTGATATGGATACAGACTGGATCTGGTGGCTACGGTGACCTCGGAACAAGAGAGAAACAGACAAATATTAGCGTAGATGCCATTCTTCTAATGATGTAGCAAGTACATATGTGTTATGGGAAGTGTTCCCGGTTCCGGTTTACCTAATTAATGCAGCCTAAAAGTCCTTTAACGGATTTGGATATTAAAAGCATATTAGTATGTTATGTGTAAGCCAGGTTAAAGAGATGGGACTTTAATCTAGATTTAAACTGCAAGAGTGTGTCTGCCTCCCGAACAATGTTAGGTAGGTTATTCCAGAGTTTAGTCGCCAAATAGAACAAGGATCTGCCACCCGCAGTTGATTTTGATATTACAGGTATTATCAAATTGCCTGAGTTTTGAGAACGTAGCGGATGTAGAGGATTATAATGTAAACGGAGCTCATTCAAATATTGAGGTGCTAAACCATTCAGGGCTTTATAAGTAATAAGCAATATTTTAAAATCTATACGATGTTTGATAGGGAGCCAGTGCAATGTGGACAGGACCGGGCTAATATGGTCATACTTCCTGGTTCTAGTAAGAACTCTTGCTGCTGCATTTTGGACTAGCTGTAGTTTGTTTACTAAGCGTGCAGAACAACCACCCAATAAAGCATTACAATAATCTAACCTTGAGGTCATAAATGCATGGATTGACGTTTCTGCATTTGATATTGAGAGCATAGGCCGTAATTTAGATATATTTTTGAGATGGAAAAATGCAGTTTTATAAATGCTAGAAACGTGGCTTCATAAGGAAAGATTGCGATCAAATAGCACACCTAGGTTCCTAACTGATGACGAAGAATTTACAGAGCAACCATCAAGTCTTAGACAGTGTTCTAGGTTATTACATGCAGAGTTTTTAGGTCCTATAAATAACACCTCTGTTTTTTTCTGAATTTAGCAGTAAGAAATTACTCTTTTTTTTATATCCACTATGCATTCCATTAGTTTTTAAAATTGGTGTGTTTCACCGGGCCGCGGTGAGATACAAACTAATAGAGAGATACAAACACAATCAGATGAAAAGAGCAGGGTTATAAATACCTAGGGTTATGTTTGTTTTCTTCTAAAAAGAAGAAAAGTAATCAGATCAAACAGTTTTTAATGCTTTTCTGTAGAATAGGTTACTTTCCAGGCAAGCAATACTAAATACCTCTAGTTTTGTTTTCCTCCAGCTGCGCACCATTTTTCGGGCTGCTCTCTTTAGGGTGCGAGTATGCTCATTATACCATGGTGTCATACTGGTTTCCTTAACCTTCCTTAAGCTATTGATTACTATTGAGTACTACTTTAGTCTGAATGATATGCTGGAGGCTGTCTGTTTCTAGAAATCTTGGTGATGTCACAATTTGTGGAAGATCATTACCATGCTCACATTGCACAAAAACAAAATAAAATAAAATAAAATAAAAATAAGTTATAGAATGCCTAGCTCATGCAGCTGTAATCATGGAGCCTTTGGTCAAGGTTACAGAGTATGGGACAGCATTGTAGGGTGTTGTGAGTTTATGTTGTTTGGTCTGCCAGTGCAGTACTTGGTCCCCAATCTTTAGAGTGTGAGAGGAAGCATGTCGGCAAGAATCAACATAAACTTTCTTTGCTTTGGCTGTGCTGTCTCTTTTTTGTAGATCATGATCAGACGCAGCAGGTGTTTCTGTGGTTAGGTTTGGGATCTTTGTGAATATCTTGCAGCGAAACATGAGCTCAGCTGGGGATGTGTTGGTAGTGCTATGTGGCGTCGCACGATATCTCCTTAGAAAGATTAACAGCTGCTGTCTCCATGTAATTTGTATGGTTCCTCCAACAGAAATTTGCTGAAATAATCACTGTTAAAGAGATGTCCATTGATTGTCTTCGCAACTTTAGGAACTCCAAATACTAAGAAAACATTTCCTGTGATGACAAGCATATATTCACCTGTTTGTAGAGGACCATAGAAATTCTTTCCGGGCGTTTCCAGGAAGCTTATACATTTGCAATGGCTCAGAATGTGCTACCGGTGTGTTGGGCTTGGCAGGCAAGACAGTTTGCTGTCATAACTTCAGCTTTGTTATCCAAGTCATGGAACCATACCTTTTCTCTTAGGAGGGTCTTTGTTTTCACTGCTTATGAATTTACATTTTAGCAGTTTCGGGGCATAGTGTCAGTAATTGAACACCAGTAATTAGTGTGAATAAGGGAGCACACATTTTGGAGGACTGGGCTGTAATCAGAGTTTCTTGTTTGATTTGATCAAGAGTCATGGCTTTCGGTGTGCTGTGAAAATGTATGTATTCTTTTGCAACTTTTGTGGTTCGAGTGTTACATGGTGCTAGGGTGAAAACAAGGTGATGAGACGTAGTCCACGGGGTTGTTTGAGCCTTTCCTGTACTTTACGGTAAAATTATAAAGTTGAAGTCTGAGTCACCAACACTCAATTTTAGCGGATGGTTTGGAGTATGGACTACTCCAGATGAGCTCAAGGGGTTTGTGATCTGTTATAAGATCATTTATGTTTCTGATCATTTATGTGGGATTTCCATAAATGTATCCATAAACTCTTGTGAGTTCACACAATTGTGAGTGTTTCCCGCTCTATTTGAGTATATCACCTTTCAACATCAGTGAGAGCCTTCCTAGAATACCAAGGATGGATAGCTGTCCATTGTGGTTTTGAAGCAGAATTGCATCTAGACCCACAGGGCTGGCATCAACTATGAGCCCAGTGTCTTTTCTAGGAAAGAAGTAGGCCATAACTGTGTAATGTGTCAGGAGCTCTTTGAGGTGCTTGAATGCTGACTCTTGTTCAGCACCCCATTCCCAGGGTGTGCCTTTCTGTGTGAGCCTTCTCAATGATTCTGTTACAGTTGCGAAGTCAGGAATGAAACCTGAGCAATAGTTTGCCATGCCTAGAAGACTGTTCAGTAGCACTTGTTGGAGCACTGGCGTGTTGTACTGCAAGCACTTTTTTGGGGTCAGCAGATTAACCATGCTCTGAGAAGATAAATCCTAAGAATTCAAGTGTCGACTTGTTCAACTCACATTTTTTTGTGATTGAGCGTGAGACTTGCTGGAAGAAATGCAGTCAGTTCGCTTGTGTCGATCCATACACTATGATGTCATCACTGAAATTCTTGACATCAGGAATGCCTTGAAGCATTTGTCTGATTGCATTTGGAAATACTTTCGGCAGCAGATGAAATTCCAAAGTTGAGATGGTTGTATCTCCTCAAACCACACTGATATTAATTACTTTTTCAAAGGGCAGTGAAAGCATGCTGCTAGTTAGTGTATTGTGCTGATGCATGATTGGTTTGGACATGAGGTTGTGGGTTCATGGACATGAAATTATATAAAATATTGGATTTAGTTTGCAATTGGATTGGATTGGATTATTTTTATTAGATCCTCAATTCCGGTCAAGGAGCATGAAAGAGCACTAGATGACATTTCTGCTGTGTTCAGAGAATAACGTTTAATGTTCAGAGTATTTTTTATTGTATGAATATCTGAACACACAATACATAAAATTAGACACATAATCTGCTTAATAAATAATTAATTCTATCTTCATGAATTGCTTTTTTTATAGATGCTTTTTTTGGGTAATATTCATGAAAAAAAGCAACATTTTGAACAATTGTCCATATCAAATTCAGAACGGAGATCAAAACATACAGTAGATGAAGAAATTGATGTCTTCTATCGTTTTTCAGTAATGAAGCAGCTCTATATTGCCATTGGCGCTTCTAGATCAAAGTAACTTTCGGGGGATTGGGAGTTTTATTAATTCAGTCATTTTTCACTATGTCATAAGCAACAGTGGAAACTTGGATAGTTTAGTATTATTTCTCATTACATGAACATGACTGAAAATAAATATTTTCGGTACCTGTATCATTTTTTTTTTATGGTATAGCTCTGATGAATATGTGAAGCTCCTTCTCTCTGAAGCACTGCATGCAGTCTCACTTTGAGTAATTTTTTTTACAGCCTTGTACATTATAACCAATCACTTTCTGATGAATTTATGAATGAAATTGACAACCAGAAGAATTCAGATTCATCAGTGGAACACCAGTTTTGTTCAGTGCAAGTGCTTGACTGTATTCTGCATGCCTGCAAATTCTCTCATTATTAACATCTAAGTCAAGTCAAGGCACCTTTATTTGTATAGCAGTTAATACAATACTGATTGTGTCAAAGCAGCTTTACAATGGTAAACAGGAAAATAGATTGTCAATATTACGAGAAGACAATAACAGAGTAATTTTGTCCAGCTTAAGTCAGTTCATTGATGACCTCTGGCCAGACGACACCAGCATGGGGCACATGTAGTTGTCCTGGTCTACGCTGACATTCAGGGCTGTAGAGGTCGTCTCTAGGTGCTGATCCACCATCTGATCTGGATACAGACTGGATCCGTATGCCTATGGTTTATTCTTCTTACAATGTAGCGAGTACATTGGGTGTTATGGAAAGTGTTCCTGGTTCCAGTTGACCTAATTAATGCAGCCTAACAATCCTTTAAAGTATTTAAATTATAGAAATGCAATAGTGTATAATGTTTATGCCAGGTTAAAGAAATAGGCCTTTAAATCTAAATTTAAACTGACAGAGTGTCTGTCAACGTTAGGTAGATTATTCTAGAGTTTGGGCACTAAATAGGAAAAATCTGCAGTTGATTTTGATATTCTAGGTATCATCAAATGGCCAGAGTTTTGAGATCGCAGCGGATGTTAAGGTCTATAATGTTATATGAGCTTGCTCAAGTATTGAGTAGCTAAACCATTTAGGGCTTTACAAGTAATGAACAAGCTTTTAAAATGTATTCAATGTTCAATAGGGAGCCACTGCAGAGTCAGAACCAGGCTAATATGGTCGCACTTTTATTAATCACGAAGAGCAACCATCCAATAAAGCATTACAATAATCTGACCTTGAGGTCTTGAATGTTTTAATTAACATTCCTGCATTTGACACTGTCGTAATTTATATGTATTTTTAAGATGCAGAAATGCAGTTTTACAAATGGTAGAAACATGTTTTTCAAAGGAAAGATACTCGCTACTGTTGTGCTGCTTTCACCACGAAGGCAGTCTGCCCCTGTTCGCTTGCCGAAAGTGGCCCCACCTCCCTGCTCTCATGTTTCTCTCCTACAAGTTACCTCAGAGGAAGCAACGGCGAGCTTGTGGGTTGGCTTGAGCAATTTCATGCCAGCACACATCATGTACTTCACTTGATCTGCCAGTGTGTATCACACATGAGGATCAGCACCCCTCATTACACCAAGCAGCTTAACCTTCCTAGGCAGATCGGAGAAGAACTCTGTCATCTCTATTGCTGGCAGCTTTGCATTTGTGTGTGTAACGCTGAATCCCGCCTCCTCCGCTTATGTTTCTCTCATCCCAGTTACTCTGAAAAAGGAATGGCGAACTAGCAGGGATGAGCGATCAGGCTTGAGTGATTTAATGTCGGCAAAGCCCCTGCATGCATCACTCTCCATGCAGCTCTCTCTTGTTTATCAAGTAGCTCAATCCTTCTAAGCGGATCGGAGCAGAACACTGTCTCCAATGATTCAATATTGCAGACAGCTTTGAATGCGCCTCTCACCTGGGCCATGCCCACGCTGAGGCTGCACCGCTTTCACCACGAGAGTTTACATCTTGCTCTGCTTTGCTTGTGGCTTGCCTTCTTTAATGGAGGCGGCCCCACCGCTCCCCTTATCTGCTACGAGCAGATCTGAGAAAATGCTTGCAGCACTTTTGATCTGCCAGTGTATACACCTAAAAGATCACCATTACCCCTCTTCTATCTTTTTAGGCAGATCAAAGGAGAATGCTGTCACTAATGATTATCACTGACAGCTTCAGATTGGACGTGTCTGGGCCACGGCCATGCTGAGGCAGCGCACACAGGGGCAGATCGCTCTCGATATGAGAGCATGTAGTCTAGTGAAGCATTTTTTAAAAACATTTTCAAAAGAGAGCAAATTTCCTCTTCTGTTTATCACAAGTGTGATAAACCCCTTGTCACATGGGTTGAAGCCTGGCAGGCCATCTCCGGAGTGCCAGACTGGGTTTTGGGGATAATAAACAAGGTTATTCACTGTAATTCGCTTGAAGACCCCCGTGATTCAGTGGCGTGGTTCCCACCTCGGTTTAGAGCAAAGATGAACATGTCTTGCGCTGTGAAGTATTGAATTTTCTGGTGACAGGTTTTTTATATGTCGCCTAGCTCAACGTGATCATGTTAGCTCAGACTGAGGAGCTTATGCTATATGCTACTGGTAGCATAGGAGTCGCTAGTTGAGGTCATTGGCAGTTGGTATGGAAGAAATTGGCAGTTGATATTTGAACTTTCCAGCTTACTCTAGAGGTAAATAAACCTGAACCTACACAACAAAACTTGATATAACTATTTATCTGTTATTGATATTATCAAATCTCTCATGTATCTATTTCTCTCTCTCTCTCTCACTCACTCACTCACTTACTCACACACACACACACAAATACTTGGTTATGGAATTGCAGTATTGCAGGGATACTCCAACCAAAAATGAAAATTTTGTCATTAATCACTTACCCCCATGTCTTTCCAAATTTGTGAAAGCTTGGTTCATCTTCAGAACACAATTTAAGATATTTTGGATGAAAACATTGAGGCTTGTGACTGTCCCATTGACTGCCAAGTAAATTACACTGTCAAGGTCCAGAAAAGTATGAAAGACATCGCCAGAATAGAATCTGCCATCAGTGGTTCAACTATACTTTATGAAGCAACGAGAATACTTTTTGTATGCAAATGAGACAAAAATAACGACTTCATTCAACAATTTGTCTGCTCTGTGTCTCTCCGCATCATCCACTGGACACAAGCAGCGGACGCTCTTGTGTCAGCCGCACTTGACACTGTTATTTACTTGGCAGTCAATGGAACAGTCATAAGCCACAAGTTTTTATCCAAAATATCTTAAATTGTGTTCCCAAGACGAAGAAATCTTTTACGGGTTTGGAATGACATGGGTGTAAGTGATTAACAATAAAATTTTCATTTTGGGGTGGAGTAACCCTTTAAGTCACTGCTGTGTTGGATTCAAGAAATACCGAGAAGTTGTTGCTTGGTTTGTAGTTTTCGGCTGCATTCCACTCCACTTTTAGACAGGCACTCTCAAACTTCCCTAAGCACTTCCCCTCAGGGGAATCTCTGCTGCCATTTGTGGAAGGAAGTTTATATGGACAAACCCTTGACCCCTTGATTTTGACAGAGGGAGGGAGTCTGCTTCATATGCACACTTCAGGCTGCTCTATAGACCACAATACAACACAACTATGACGTCATTACAGATTGCATTTAATTTATCCACACCCCAAACTAAAATATGTAAATATCTAAAATATATAAATTAAAAAAAATTCACATTTATAACACCCCAAGCATACCTATATACTGTACATATAGAAAGCTGCACCAAACAAATTTGAAAGTGAAACATTTAAACAATATACCAACTCGATAATGGATTCTAAATGATCAAGGGCTTAGGAAATCAATTCAGCCCATAGAGGGTACTCATGCAACGAAATCAATGATGTATATCCAAGTAAACGAGACAGAGGGAAGTTAGAGAGTGAAGGGCATAAAAAATGGACTGAAGCGCAGCCCCAATCGATACCTCGTCCATGTGTTGTGGGCAATATTAGCCGTTAAAGGAACATTTAACATTTTCTGAAAATAGGCTCGTTTTCCAACTCCCCTACAGTTAAAATGTTGAGTTTTACCCTTTTTTAATCCATTCAGCCAGTCTCCGGGTCTCGCGGTAGCACTTTTAGATTAGTTTAGCGTAGATCATTAAATCTGATTAGACTGTTAGCAACTATGCACCTACACAAACTAGCTGGGCAATATTTCAGGTGCTGCCTAATATCACTGCGCATGCTGCACCCATGGTAAGGCAGCAAAGTTTATTTATTATGCCAGAATGAGAGTATAGTTTCTAGCCATATAGCTTAGAAAATCTTAACATTTTCCGTCGGCCTTAGTACACAATGTAACTACAGAGGAAAAATATAAAAAACTCTTTGGTCATTTTTGAGTGAGATGCTAAAGGTCTAATCAGATCAAAGTCCTTTTAGGCAAGTCGTGTCACTTGGCCGCCATATTGGCAACGCCTCCGGCAGCTATTTCAGACTAACAAGACCAGGCTCCTAACTAAATGAATGGGCAGAGAGTCAGAACTGCACTTTCATTGGTCACCGGGACATGTTTCCCAGCTTGACTGTTAAAAGCTGATGATTGGCTTTCCAGCGGGAGGGGTGGGACATGTGCATACAACCACCATCTTTGCCGTTATGGGTTTTCCTTATATAGTTCTATTGAGGATTGAGGAAGTGGCATGTCTCTTAAGCCCCTTTCACACTGCACTTCGGACTCAGCAAATTGCCAGAACATTGCCAGGTCATCTTCTGGGTGAAAGCAAACCCATCCCGGGATTGATTCCGGTATTGAACCCGGGTCGGGTTGCCAGGTTCAATCCCGGGACGAACGCTGTGTGAACAAAACCCAGATCTAATGTCGTGTCATATTGATGATGCACGTTATTGTGTGACTCTTTTACCAGCTGTTTTGAAGAAAGAGATCAACGTTCGCGACAAAGGGTGCTTTCACACTTGGTTCACTTGCCTGGTCCGAACCCAAGTTCGGTTGCTCCCCCCTCCCCCTCCCCCCGCTGGACTGTGTTCATATTATAATATTTGAGTCCGAACTGCGGTTAGCTTGCGTCATCAAGCCAGCAGCTGTTTACCCCGTTGCTTGGTAACGACAGCGCAGGAGAAGGCGGCAAATGCAATACAGCACTCTCTGCACTTTTATGTATTACGTTTTTAAACTATTCGTTTTGTTTATAAAGCTTCGGTACATAACGGCACTTGCGTCTGTCTTACGAATGTACTGAAAATGCTCTAAAGAACTTTGAAGGTGAACATAAATGAGATGTACAGCTCTCTGCTTGCAGCGCGTCAGTCACGCTCATCAGGAAAGTGAGTGAAACACACACACAAACATTTCATCAAATAATTTGTCCTGAAAAGCGGTTCACTTCCGTGATTTGGTAAGATTTCGTTCACATAAGCAGCAAACCTTACCAGAGTTCACCTGAAGCGTACCCCAGACCAAAATTTTTAAGCGGCCACGTGTAAGGTTCGCGGGTGCGCATGACAGCGTTCACATTATCCAAACGAACCGAACTCTGACATCAATCGAACCCGGGTGCGCACCAAAAGTGCTAGTGTGAAAACACCCCAAAAATATATGCAAACTGTAATGAAGCAGAGATCAGTTTGTTCCCCACTTTAAGCGCTGACGCCGAGATCGTTCGCTTGCTTAAGTGAAAGTTTAATGTGCCTAACGTTTTCGACTCATATATTACATGTCACTCCCTGATGTCATGTGTTGTTACGGGACCTTTACAGGTTGTGTGTGAAAGCATGCACATATCCCAGGTAATCACTGGCAGTGTGAAAGTGCAAAATCTAGCGACCTGGGAACAATTGCCGGAACACTTTACATGTGTATTTGCCGGAATCGCAGTGTGAAAGGGGCTTTATACATTGTCTCTGATCAGATTCAATGATCTATGCTAAGCTAAGCTAAAAGTGCTACCGCCAAACCCGGATATCGGCTGAATGGATTCAAAAACGGTGTTCCTTTGAAAAATTGTGCATCGATGTGCACTTAAAATTCTAACTGGAAGTAGTAGACCATCCAGGAATCTTTGGCATACTAATTTCAACATACTACGATTTGGGACATACAAATTCAAATTTTGAATACTATTTAGGATGGATATTGGAATGCAGCACTCATCACAGACCTGTTTTTATTTATTTATTTATTCAGTGACGAGTGTGCTCTTGAATCTGTGTGTATCAAACTAAGTAATTTTACAGTGCCAAACAGACCTAAAAGTAGGCTTCATTTTGTTCATGGTGATAAATCAATAAAGTACGCTTTAAAAAACACGCGAAAAAAACAACAACACAAACACTCAATCAGGCTAATTTTTTATGACTTAAAGACATTCCTCTAGAAGGCGCTTGTCGGCTCAGAAAACTGAATACTCTATGAACGCGTTCAAATATTAGGATGTTTGTGCCATATTGTAAATAAAATTTTACACTAAAAGGCATAATCGTATAAAACTCTTAATTACAAATAGGACTACCAGTCATCCAAATTGACATTTGACACAGTAATCTCGCTCAAATCATTATTCTAAACTCATTAATCTCAAACAGCTGATTGGTCCATCATTAACAGCGCTGAGAAAGGAAACATGTAACACGTGACGTTACCCTAAATAAATTACAGTAAGTGTCATTTACAATTTTATGAATTGAAAAGACACCGTGGGAAGTTAAATTAGTAATACAAAATTCATATTGACGCATATCTTACACATTTTTTAACGAGTCAATATATAATCAAGGGAGTTTTCATGTCCATGAGATTTATCTCATTTATCTCATGCTTATTAAAATACAATTTTAAAAGTCTTCAGTGTTCTTCATGATCTTGTCTTTACAAATTCCATAGTTAATTATTATGGAAATAATCATTTATTTATAAAAATTTACTAGATATCCCTAAAATGTCAACTAAATAACCGTCCGAAATGAATTACAACCACAATCTCATTACTTAAAAAAACATTTTAAAAACTTATTCAAAAACAGTTTTAATTATATTATTTACATTAAGTTGAGGTAATTGTGAACAATGTGTCTTTTTGGGCAATATGTCACATTTTCAATAGAAATTGGCAAATTGAATATGTGTCCGAGAAGTCGCTATCATCTAAGTTACCCATAGCAAATACACCCCTCAAGGAAGAGTGTGTTTTCCAAATCACATGATCTGCTCCACATGATGTCATTTCCTCATGAAGAGAAAACTAGCAAGACTCCAAGGTATGTTCTCCCTCCACATTTTCTGTTATTTCACTTGAAGTAGTGCTTGGGGCAAATGTGTACTTATCATATGTCAACAATGTTACTACAATGAATTCATAAATAACTTTGAATTTCAATTTTACTCAGTTGTACATATAACATTTAGAAGAACCTCTCCCTAAAATGCCATGTGGTGTCTGGTGCTAGGCAACCATTTTGATTTTATCCCTAAAAACAGCAAAAATGTCAACTAGGTTACCAGTCACCTATGTTACTCTGCCAAGGTAACTGAGTTGACTAAGAGTAACATAGTTGACATTCATTACATGTTCTTATAGTTTTCAGCAGTTCATTTAATATTCTAATTGTACAGTAACTATAAAATACTTTGCAATAAATATTATAAAATTATAAACTTGTTTTCAGGCAAATCCCTGTGTTCAACAAGGCAGATTCTGCAATGTCAGTGTTACCAAGCTCAGGCCTTCGTCTTCAAAGTCAACTCTGCTGTTCCTGCATTGCACCAAGAACAACCAGACCTTGAAGTACAGTGGGATAGAGATGACATTGTTGGTCAGTGGTGTGTCATCAGATATGACGATGAGGTTTACCCTGGAACCATTGTTGAAGTGAGTGAGACACATGTTCATGTTAAGTACCTGCACAGAGTGGGACACAATCGTTACTACTGGCCAATGCGAGAGGATGCGCTCTGGTATCCATTTGAGGATGTGCTCAGGTTGATTCCTGCCCCACAGCATGTGACAGCACGTCATGTTGAAATAAAAAGAGATGTGTGGGAAAATATTGCCAAAACATATCTTCATGGCTAAGGACATGAGCGCACACACACACATGCTAACAAACACGTGGCACAAGCACACGGTCAAGCACACACACATATAGACACCAGGGGCCCGTTCTTCGTACGTCGCTTATTACATCCGAGATCAAATGACACATCCAAGATGATATCATTGTGCTAATCCTGATCCGGCTAATTGGGTTCTTCGAACACACCTGTTGTGTATGATTAGTATCGCTGGATTGAGTTATCTGAGACAATTGCGCGTTCATGTGTTGTCTTAAAAGGGGATATGTATCGATACACGAAACCATGATCAGCAGTGCAGCGATTGGCTGGTGGCAAGACGGCAATGTAATGACGTCATATAATTTAAAACGACACCCGACGAAAAACTTGACAAATTTCTGGACTTTTATAAGGAAACAGCCAAGCAAACAAAACTACATAAATGTTATAATAGATACATGAAACAGATAATAGATGCATGTTTTTATTTTAATAGAATTTTTTAGAATTTAGATTCTCAATTTATAATAGTTGTGCAGTCTTTACATTTTCATTTCAATGTAGAACTTATCTATTCATTTCATTTTATATTTGGACAGATTTGTTACGTGACAGCATTAATGAAAGTTTCTAAAGGGTCAATATCATGTTATCTGCATCTCCTGCGCTCCATCAAGCCACTCTTATAATAGCAGTCCTCACTCAAAATAATGCACGACTCTATTATCTGTATAGCATGTGTGTAAGTCTCTAATACAATTATGAAGTAATAATTTTATGACAAATAAATATTTCAGTGAGTAAAACTGGCTGTGTCTATAGTAGGCTGTTATGGACTACACAGCATTTTTTATATTATTTTTAAATAATTTTTTTAATGATTATTATTTTCCATTATTGTCCCTGGATCAGTAAGATACTCTTGTAATAAAGTAGCGGTGGTAGCAGGCAAATTTTGAGTATCAGTTCTGGTTGAAAAGAAGCGATCTAATCCTGTTTACATGAAATAAGCTGCTCCCGAGCAGGTTTAAGCTTACGGACCTGTTGCTATGACAGCAGCTCCGGGATGAGCTTCGAAGAACCAAACGATCCAAGATCACGCCAAATCATCAACAATCAAATCCAGCTAACTGAGTTAGCCACGTACAAAGAACGGGCCCCAGACGTGTATAGTCCAGGTACCAGAAAGTAAAAATCCTGCCATGATTTTGGATCTGCCTCTACATCTAGAACAGGTGTTTTCACTAACGAGCTCATCTACCTGGTAGAGGAGCTGGTTTAGTGATGGTTGGAACAGCTGCTGGACAGGATTTCTACTTTCTGGCACCTGGACTTTACACCTCTGATACACACACACACACACACACACAGACACACATGCACATGCATAATTGGCTATGTTCTTGGGTTAGAAAATGGGGAGTGTGTTCTGTCTCCGCCGGTTTCTTGGGTGCCTGGAAGTTGGAGG